>NC_080168.1:90234821-90534821 GCF_950295315.1 Erinaceus europaeus | reverse complement strand
TTCTTCCTCCTCTTCTTCCTCTTTCTTCTTTTTATTTTTATAATTATAATTGTCATTCAACCTAAAAGCAATACTGTCTATTTTAATTAATAACAGCATTTACCCAGAGTTAGAAAATTGAAAACAACATCTGAAGAGATAGAACGAGAAATTAAGTATACATGTGAAACTTATTGTTAAAAACGATAGTGATTAAATTTCAGAGATGGAAAGGCTACAGAGAGGGCCAGTGTTTTTCCTTTTTATCACGGCAGAGCTGAGAAACAGACATCTAACTAGATAGGAGATAAAAATTCCAGAGGAGTCCTACACTGGTAAAGTGATCACAGTATGTAAAACTTATAATAATTCTTGGGTTATTTTATTGTTAGAGCTTTGTTTCTTAAACCTGTCAATTTGGTTCTGAATATAAGTTAATCAAAAGTCTCTTTTCAACTTGACTTTTATTCTCCTATTGAACATTGCTTTAATATGTTATAATAGTGCATCCTCTCCATTTTTCCCTGCAAGCGAAAGTAAGCTAATGTAAACATCCAAAATAAACACAAGTGATTTCTCCAGAGAAGACATCACATTTTGTATATCTAGTAACTTTATATTTGATTTGGAAGCCTGAGATGTATATTACAATGGAAGGTACTTCTAAATCTAATATCTCACTTTCATTAAAACAGAAAACTTTAAAAATACTTTGTTTTTTTTATGCCCTGTATAACGCCAATAAGAATTCAGTATTAATAAGCTGGGTGGTGGGTTGGTGGTGCATCTGGTTGAGCACACATACTACAATATGCAAAGACCCAGGTTCTAGCCCCCACTCCCCACCTGCGGGGGGGTGGGATCTTTGTGAGTGATGAATCCTTGTTGCAGATATCTTTCTATCACTCTATTTATTTATTTATTTATTTATTTATTTATTTTCCTTTTTGTTGCCCTTGTTGTTTAACATTGTTGTGGTTATTAATGTCGTTGTTGTTGGATAGGACAGAGAGAAATGGAGAGAGGAGAGGAAGACAGAGAGGAGGAGAGAAAGATAGACACCTGCAGACCTGCTTCGCCACTTGTGAAGCGACTCCCCTGCCTGTGGGGAGCCGGGGGCTCGAACTGGGATCCTTACTCAGGTCCTGGCGATTTGCGCCATGTGCGCTTAACCCGCCGCGCCACCGCCCAACTCCCTATCACTCTCTTTTAAACCAGAGCACTGTTCAGCTCTAGTTTATGGTGGTGCGGGGGATTGAACCTGGGACTTTGGAGCCTCAGACATGAGTCTTTTTACATAACCATTATGCTATCTACCCCTGCTCACAGGTGTCTTTCTCTATCTCTCTCCCACCTATTTCCCCTTCCCTCTTAATTTCTATCCAATCTCCATCTGTCTCTATCCAATAAACAAAGATAATAACAGTTTTAAATATATATAGTTTTTTAAAAAGAATGAAGTATTAAGGGATGAAAGGTCAAATATTTTGCATCTTTTTTTTGGTGAAATAATTTAGAAGGAGAAGGATAAATACTAAATGATTTCATGCATAGATGAGATCTAAGAAACAAAGGAAAAGGACTGGGCAGTGACACACCTGGTAAAGGACACATATTACCATGTGCAAGGTCCCAGGTTCAAGCCTCTGGTCCCCACCTGCAAGGGGAAGTTTTATGGATTAAGCCTTGTTGGAGGTGCTTTTCTCTCTTCCAATCTGTTTCTTCCTTCTTTCTCAATTTCTTTCTGTCCTATCAAATAAAAAGGTTAAAAAAAATGGCCACAAAGAGTATAGATTTGTTGTATGGGCACTGAGCCCCGGTGATAACCTTGGTGACAATAAAAGAAGGAAGAGGAGGAGGAAGAAGAAAAGAAACGGAAAGGAAAGAAAAAAGAAACAGGGAAGACACAGGGTAACATCTTAACTAGCTTTGTTCCACTGCAGCAGACTTAAGACTAGGGAAGAGACAAGAAAAGGTTGAAATGGAGATAAGGAACCAATGTCTTATGGTTAAGGAAGATGACTCTGGGCAAAGGTACAGAGTGCTGACACATTTTATGGGGAGATACGAAACGGTTACCTCTGTTATGATAGGTCTTACAAATGAGCATTATCATAACGGAAAATCAGAAAAAGGAACATTATAGTAGTTCACATAAGCTTTTACTAACACTACTGGAGTTATTAAAGCATTGACTACTGTTCCCAGTGACTCTTGTCATTTTGATTTTGCAAATAACAAGATCTTCAGATGTATATGTTCGAAGAGATTATACATTATGCTTTGCAAAGAAATAGTCTTCCAATTTCTGTGACTAATCACAAACAAAATGTGTTTGCTGCTCATTACATTTTTCCAGTTGACAAGATGCTCTCCTTTCCAAATATATATATATATATATATATATATATATATATATATATATATATATATATATATATAATCTGAGACAGGACAAGTTGCATCCAGGAAAAGTGATGTATTCAAATATTTAGGCACTGGTTAAAATTCTTGTCCAGACCTGCCAACACCCATGTTCAGCGGGGAAACAATTACAAAAGCCAAACCTCCCACCTTCTGCACACCATAATGACCCCTGGGTCCATTTTCCCAGAGGGATAAAGAATAGGAAAGCTATCAGGGAAGGGGATGGGATACGGAGTTCTGGTGATGGGAATTGTATGAATTGTACCCCTCTTATCCTAGGTCTTGTAAGTATTTCCATTTTACAATTAAATTTAAAAATGTTAAAAAAAAAAAAGTCTTGGCCTGGAGTTCCATTACTCAGCTTTGCTCCATTGCACTGACCCAAAATTATCTGGAAGCAGGAAACGCAACTATATTATTGTTCAAGAAGGTGAACCAGATGTATTGATGAAGAGCAGTAGAGATTATCACAGTTCTGAATCAACTACTTAAAATACTTCCCCAAAGGGGGTCACCTTATTAGATATTTATGGATGTTTCAAAAGCAGACAGATTAATATTTACTCCTTGATATTAAAGACAACAGTTAGGTGGTTAGGCATAAAACTGGAAGAGCTATGGATACTTTATGAGCACAGATTCACGTTTTTATCACCTAAATTCTTTAAGAAATGACTGTCTTAATGCATCAATAACATGTACCTTCTTTTTCACTAATTAAAATGTATTTCTTGAAAGAAGGTCTTCCCTTAGGTTATTTAAGAAAGAATGAAAATGTGCCACTGGTGGGCTTTCTGTACTGCTTTCACACTTTCTCATTCTTAGGGCAATCAATTCAAAGTTGTTATTATCTAATGGCTTTATGAGAAACGTGTGAATTCTCACCTCACGGATGATTATCAATTTACATTTAGAGAAATCCAAATGCTTGTGGATGCTCAAATGCTTTCTTTATCATAAAACTACATTGATATTACAGGACATGATTTTTATGTGATATAATCTGGAAAACTCAACCACAGATAACTTGTATACACATGTCGTAAATCTATCTATCTATCTATCTATCTATCTATCTATCAATGACTTGGTTCAAATATGCAAAAATCTGGAACAAATTTAAACTCAGGTAGAGTTTGGAAGAATTTTATATAGTGAGTGAAAGTTGGGGTAATACAGATTACCCAGTTGCATAAGTTCATCTCTTCCCACTCAACTACCATACACACATAAAGAAATATACTGCTGCAAAAGAAATCATTGAAGTAACTACATCCTTGGGCTTTTCCTACAGATTGCTTTTGCCATCCTGTGTATTTTATTTTATTTTTATTTTTATTTTTGCCTCCAGGGTTATCGGTGGAACTCTTTGCTGGCACTATAATTTACTGCTCCTAGAGACCGTTTTTTTGTTTTTTCCTTTGTTTTTCATTGGATAGGACAGAGAGAAATTGAGAGAGGAGGGGGAGATAGAAAGATAGGCTTTTGAGAGAGTCCGCATATCAAATATACAGCCTATATATTAAGAAGATTCAGTTTGTGTTTTGAGAAACTTTGAGACATACAACTGATTTTCCCCCTCTCATATTAATTAACTACTAATTTATATGTCTACATTTTGCTAGGAGTGTACATAA
Source organism: Erinaceus europaeus (assembly GCF_950295315.1). Taxonomy (NCBI): domain Eukaryota; kingdom Metazoa; phylum Chordata; class Mammalia; order Eulipotyphla; family Erinaceidae; genus Erinaceus; species Erinaceus europaeus. The sequence goes on along the minus strand of NC_080168.1, from coordinate 90,530,778 downwards.
ACACCATTCCCACCACCAAAAGACTGTGGCCCATCCCTCCCACCCACTCCCACCCCCCACTGCCCCAGGAAGTTGCATGTCTACCCCTCACCACAGGGTTTTTACTTTGGTGCCCTACTTACAATTTGATCAGGTCCTGTTTTTAGTTTCCCTTTCAGATCTTCTTACTCAACTTCTGTTGATGAGTGGGATCATCCCCTAGACCAAGTAGATTAGAAGCATCCAATAGCACAGCTATATACAAGATACTGGATACTGTACAGAAAACCATAACAAAAGGACTTTTCAAAGTTAACCCAATTACCAAATAATGTGATGATAACATTAACTATCCATTGTCTTTTTGAACCCTAAGACAGCAGGAACCTCACATCTCCACTATAGAGCCCCTACTTCCCCCAGTCCTGGAACCCTTGGATAGGGCCCACTTTCCTGTATGTGTCTCCCAATCCAAACCAAATAATATTGCATCCACCGATCACAACATAACCAACGCAACGATTGCCACCTCAACATACTTCACCTCAGACTGTGTCCAGAGACTTCACATGTGGAATGACAACTCTTTAGCTTCATTACTTGGGTGAGACCTTTCCTTTTATAGTACACTCTAATTTCATCTCAGGTGGTTCACTTTCTAACAAAGTCCCATAACCTAGATATACACCAGTTTCTGTGAGAGAGAGCTTATGTTCACACGTATCCATAAACTACTGCAAAATATATACCTGAAAGCAGAAGTACACTAGAGTTTGCAGTGAGTACCTCCCTAACACTTCCTCTCCACTATTCCAAGCTTGGGATCCATGATTGCTCAACAATTTGTTTGGCTTCGTATGTTAACTCTCTTTTCAATCACCAGGTTCCAGATGCCACCAGGATGCTGGCCAGGCTTCCCTGGATTGAAGACCCCACCAATGTGTCCTGGAGCCCAGCTTCCCCAGAGACACACCTTACTAGGGAAAGAGAGAGGCAGACTGGGAGTATGGACTGACCAGTCAACGCCCATGTTCAGTGGGGAAGCAATTACAGAAGCCATACCTTCTACCTTCTGCAACCCTCAATGACCCTGGGTCCATGCTCCCAGAGGGATAGAGAATGGGAAAGCTATCATGGGAGGGGGTGGGTTATGGAGATTGGGTGGTGGGAATTGTGTGGAGTTGTACCCCTCCTACCTTATGGTTTTGTTCATTAATCCTTTCTTAAATAAAAAAATTAAAAAAAAAGAAAGAGAAAGAGACACCTGCAGAGCTGCTTCACCACTTGTGAGGTGACCCCCCCCCCCCAGATGGGGAGCCTGGGGCTCAAAACCAGATCCTTGTGTTTTGTACTATGTGCCTTAACCTGGTCCACCACTGCCTGACCTCCATCCTGTATGTTTTCTATCTCTGAATAAACTTATGTGTTTTTTGTTCTAGTCTCTGGAAGAAGTTTTGTGGGACCTTTGTAAGGACTGTGTTCAATCTGTATATGACTGTGTGGAATAGTCATTTTGACGATGTTAATCTTTCCAATCCATAAATATGAGACAACGTCTCATGTTATTCAGTAAAACGTCTTTTACTTCCTTTGTTAGGCTTACCTCTAGATATTCTATTGTTTTTGCTTATGTGGGGAATGGAAGTGACTTGTAGATTTCTTCTTCTGCTTTGGTGTTTGAATATAGGAACGTCGCTGACATTTTGGATGTTGATTTCGTAGCCTAACATCATACTATCTCAGCTGTGTTTCCTACTGATGAACCTGTCACAGGCAATTTTCAGAAGCCTTTCAGAAGATGTAAATGTTTTTGACATATAGAACAATCTTCTGACTATTTTTTTATAGCTTCCATCTTTCTGTGTATAATGTCTGTTTGGTCTTATTTGTTTTCTATTTTGCCCTTTAGAGCTTCAACATAGTCTTCATAATTATTGTAATCCCCATGCCATATTGTGCCATTTTAAATTTGGTGATAATGATTGCTTTATTTCCAGTATCTATTTTGACTGCCTTTTGATGTGCTATATAATTTATTTGTTGAAGGTTACAGATATTTCACTAGTTTTAGGGGACTGTTAGACCTTCAGTGTTAATATTTATGCTGATATAATTAATAATTGGGTTACATCTGCTTTTGTTTTAGTTACAGATACTAAAGATCTCAAGTTCCTCAATTTTTTGCTTCCATGCTTGGTTTTTGACTATTAATTTGTGCTGTTTCTTAGGGAAAGGCCTGGATCATGTTGTTGTGGTGGTGTAGTATAGGAAGGAAAATTCTCATGCAATCCTCTGATTAAGTCATAGTCTCTCAAAAATCCTGTGTTTCAGGGTTGCCATTTACACAAATGTTTATGTCATGCGAAAGAGGCTGGACTGTATGATTTTAAAAATGTATTTATTTTCCCTTTTGTTGCCCTTTTTATTGTTGTTATAGTTATTATTGTTGTTGTTGTTGTTATATAAGACAGAAAGAAATGGAGCGAGGAGGGAAAGGCAGAGAAGGGGAGAGAAAGATAAACACCTGTAGACCTGTTTCACCGCCTGTGAACTGACTCTTTTGCAGGTGGGGAGCCGGGGCTGGAACCGGGTTTTTTACGCGGGTCCTTGGGCTTCCAGCCAAGTGGGCTTAACACACTGTGCTACCGCCTGACTCCCGATTGTATGTGTTTTAACCTCTGCTTGTTGGCACTCTGCTTATTTACACCTCAATATTTCTCCCTCATTCATTATAATTTTTGTACAATATTATAATTGGGCTAGAAGTTCCTTATTTTGCTGGAGTAAATATGTGTTGTCCACTAGTGACAGCTTTATTGCAGAAAGTAGACCTTTATCAATGCGGAGGATCAAGGAGGGTTACGCTTCCAAGGCAGCAAGGGAAATCATTATTGAATCCTGTTTATGAGACTTAATAGCCTGTCTAGAGGGTGGGGGTCTCACTAGAGCTGTTGTCTCCGGAATTTGTCCATGTATACATTGATCTATATTCAGCTCTTAGAATTAGTCTAAATTACTACTTTTCCCGTCTTTTTAATTCTGTTTCAAATGAACAGATTTGGTTTTTTTAAAAAACCTATCTGTTTATTCCTTTCTTTCTAAACTTCAGAGCATCTATTTGTACTGTGACCTCAGTACAAATTTTCCAATGAAGCCAAAATAGCTCATTGACTTTTTGTGTTTGCTTTCTCTTAAACTTTTTACATAGGAAAGCCCAGTGCTGAGCTACCTTTTAAAGACGTATAGTAAAATATGTTACATTATAAAGGATTGTGTATAAAATTTGAGTATGAAAATAATTTCATAAATTAGTAAATGTTATAAAAGTGTTATGACAGTTTATTCAGATTTACTTTAAATAATTTATAAACCTTTCCCCTTCATACTTAACGTGAGAGTCAATGATTAAAAAATAGACTTTATTTTTAAATACCCATCAGAAATAGTGAATACTCTTTGTCTATCTTTTTTTTTATTAGTCATTTAATATTGATTTCCAAAACTACAAGATAACAGGGGTATAATTCCACACCATTTCCACCACTAGAATTTCCTCCATTGGAAACTACAGTACTTTTCCCCAAGTCACAGATATGGGTTGACTATTATTTCTATAATTATCTATATCTATCTATCTATCTATCTATCTATCTATCATCTATCTAAATTTTTGACCATTTTTCTATGGTCTTGCCTTCTTTTCCTTTTTAAGTCACACCTTCACCTATTACTACTTCTGAATGTTTTTTTTTTTTTTTTCCTCTTCTCTCTTTGGGCCCAGTTGGAATTGGGTTTCAGAGCCCTTTAGTTATCTTCCCCTAACATTTTGCTCTCTCTGGGAGGGTAGACCAAAATTCTTTTTGGGATACAGAAGGTGGGAGGTTGGCTTCTGTAGTTGCTTCTTTGCTGGACCTGGATGTTGGCAGGTCAATGAATATCCCCAACCTGTTTCTATCTTTCCCTAGTGTGGTAGGGCTCTAAAGAAGTAAGGTTCCAGTTGTTCACCTTTCAATAATTCCCACTAGACTTGGAGTAATTTCTTATAAAAATTTCACAGATACTAGTTTATTGCATTTCTTAAATTTTTATAATTACTTAGCACATATCAAATAATTACTATACACAGTGAAAATAACAAGACACAGAATATGGCTGATCTTTGAAGTCACAGTTTTGGTGACACATAAAATGAATTTTCATACAACTTTTATTGTGATTTGTAGTCTTGTACAGAGTCCAGTCTGTGACACAAAGAGATGAACAAACAAAATAGAGGGATTTTTTTTTTTAAACCAGAGCACTGATCAGCTCTGTTTTATGGTCATGTAGGGGCTTCAACCTGGAACTTTGAAGCCTCAGACATAAGAGGCTCATCTCAGACACATCTCTTTGCATAACCATTATGACATTTATTCCCTCCCCCAGAAAAATTTTGAATAAGAAGTTGAATATATGCTTCAAAAAAAGTTTTTTTTAATTTTTTAAAATATTTATTTATTTATTTTCCCTTATGTTTCCCATGTTGTTTTTTATTGTTGTTGTAGTTATCTTGTTGATATTATTATTGATGCCGTTGTTATTGGATAGGATAGAGAGAAATGGAGAGAGGAGGGGAAGACAGAGAGGAGGAGAGAAAGATAGACACCAGCAGACCTGCTTCACAGCCTATGAAGCGACTCCCCTACAGGTGGGGAGCCAGGGCTCAAACCCAAATCCTTATGCAGGTCCTTGCACTTTGTGCAAGGTGCATTCAACCTGCTGTGCTACCGCCCAACTCCTTAAAAGTTTCTTATCTTTGTATCTCTTGCCAAAGTGGCAAGCTGCTCCTATCTCCTGGTTATCTCTCTTGATAATTGGCAGTGCTGCTAGTATAGCTGATGTAAGATTTTTAAAAAGCTCAGGTGAAGAATAAGGGAGAAAGTCACTTGGGGTCTCTTAGAATACATATACTTGAAAAAGACTAATTTTCTCTTCTTCATAATGCTGCAGATTTGATGTCAAATATAACTTTCCTTTAAAGTTAAAAAATCATGACATAACTGCTCATTTTTCAATACATTAGAACATGATATGCTTATAGAAAAACTCTATAACATTAATCTTTCTAAAATGATAAAACTTTATATACTAAGTGGATTCCAGTTAAGTTTAGCTAAATAATTGCTAAGATAAGAATGAGAACAAGGACAGAATTTAGTTTTTGCAACTCAATGTATAATCTTTTGACATATCATTTTATCTTATTTTACTATTTAGCTTCTAGACAAAAGTGTTATAATACTACTCTGAAAGAATGGAGTGCTTTTTTTTTTAAATCTCTTTTAGACTTTTTACATGATAGCTTGCAAAGTATATTGATTTGTCAGTGAAGAAATCAAAGGAATTGAATTTAATAGTAACAGCATCATCCATCAGTGCTGACTATGAGTATCACTGTGAAATTTACAAAATGAAGTTTTACTCACGATATGAGTATATCTTTGTCACTAGGTGCAACTTAGTTAGTACATAGACATTTCATAAAATGATATTTCTTTTAATATTTTCCCTAACACTGGAACCTCATGCACACTTAATTCTCCTGCTTCAATAGCTATATATTTTAAATTTAATTGTTAGTCCAATTGACCACAAAGTGTCAACTTTATTAAGTTTGAAATTTTCTTTCTAAAAATGTAGTATTTCCTTAAGACCATTCTAGTAGCCTATTTTATAAAGCTAAATAGCTATTTTAGTTGTTTTTGTCTATGAATTTTATTTATTTAGATATTCTTTCATATTTCATATAGAGAGAAAAACAGATTTAAAACAAACAAACAACAATAACCACATACACACTGAAGGAGGCTCTCTTCAGTGTGTTGGGGTGAGATTCAAACCTAGGTCTCATACATAAGAAAAGAGGACACTATCTAAAAGAGCTACTGTGTAGACCCTTTTGCTTTTTTTTTTTTTTATAATAGGTCTTTTTTTTTTCCAGTACCAGCATGAGAGCTCATCTGGACAGAGTGCTTTGTCATGCACATGACTCAGGGTTTGAGACTAGCCCCACTAGAATAATCCTCTCAAAGATTTTCAAGGAACTAGAGTGGGGAAGGGGGTATTAAAGGATAGTTTAATGTTATGACAAAATGTCTTATGACTGAGGCTCCAAAGTCACAGATCCAATCTTCTGTACATCCTTAAATCAGAGTAGAGCATAAGTGCTCCGCTCTTTCTTATAAAAATAAGAGGAATAAAATACTAAAAATAATAATGAAAGAAAGTGTAGAAATATAAAAAGTACTTTAAAGGAACTATAAATACCACTAGATAAAATTAAGAAAATAATTGGACAAGTTGAGAAGTTCAGCAAAGAAATAGAAACCATTTCTAAAAAACCTAGAATTGAAGAATGAATGAACTCAAAAATCAGTAAAAATTTTTGAGCAATAGAATCATTTATAGATGAGTTAGAGAAGTGAAAGACAGGAAATTTAAAATAATCTAGTCAGATGAGTTAAAAAAGAAAAAAAAAGAACGAAGTGAAGAAAACCTACCTGAATTATGGGATAGCACAAAAGAGTCTACACTTTGCTAGAGTCTCAGAAAGAAAACAGAGAAAGGAGAATAAAGCTTATTTAAAGAAATGATGGCTGGGAATTCTCCAAATACAATGAGAAATTTTATCATCCAAGTTAATCAAATTAATAGATTACCTAAAATTCTATCCCTAAACTTCTCCAAGACCTTTTATAATATATCTGTCAAAATTCTAGCAAACTACTGTATTTTTAGTGCAACAAAGGAAAAAATGCTATATCATATAGGGAAATATTAATGAGGCTATTATCAGATCCTTTTTTATTACTTTTTAAAAAATTTTTTCCCTTTTGTTGCCCTTATTGTTTTTTTTTTATTGCTGTTGTAGTTATTATTGCTGTTGTTTTTGATGTTGTTGTTAGATAGGACAAAGAGAAATGGAGAGAGGAGGGGGAGAGAAAGATAGACATCTGTAGATCTGCTTCACTGCCTGTGAAGTGACTCCTCTGCAGGTGGGGAGCCAGGGTCTTGAACCGGGATCCTTAGCCAGTCCTTAACACTTTGTGCCACATGTGCTTAACCCACTTTGCTACCGCTACTCCCCCTTTTATTTTTTTAACACAATCTTTCAGCTTGGACAAAAGTGGCATAAGATATTCAAAGTGCTGAAACATAAAAACTGGTCACCAAGACTACTGTATCCATTTATTTATATTTATTTTTTGTTGTTGCCAAGGTTTCACTGCTTTTGGATGAGTCTTTCTTTCTGTCTTGTTTCCTTTCTATTATTATTATTATTATTATTTATTATTATTATTTTTGATAGAGAGAGAAGAGAGGAGAAGAGAAGAGGAGGGGAGGAGAGGAGAGGGGAGGGCAGAGGAGAGGAGAGGAGAGGAGAGGAGAGGAGAGGAGAGGAGAGGAGAGGAGAGGAGAGGAGAGGAGAGGAGAGGAGAGGAGAGGAAGAGAGACCATTGTGCCAAAGCATAGTGCCATAGAACTACTATGTGGTGTACCAAGGTCTTATACCTGGGACATAAGTTTGCCAAGGCAGATACTCTCTCAGGTGAGCTATCACAACTCCCTCTACCTTATTTTAAATTTTGTGACAGAAAAACATACTGTGGGTGGCGGTCAGGTGGTAGAGCAGTGGATTAAGCATACATGGGGCTAAGCACAAAGATCATTGTAAGGATCCTGGTTCTAGCCCCAACTCCACACCTGTAGGGGGTCGCCTCACAAGCAGTGAAGCAGGTCTGCAGGTGTCTATCTTTCTCTCCCCCTCTCTGTCTTCCCCTCCTCTCTTGATTTCTCTCTGTCCTATCCAACAACATCAATAACAACAACAGCAACAACAACAAGAGAAAGAAAGAAAGAAAGAAAGAAAGAAAGAAAGAAAGAAAGAAAGAAAGAAAGAAAGAAAGAAAGAAAGAAAGAACATATTGTGGGCCAAGAGGTGAAGAATAGATACAGAGAGAGGCATATCTCTGAGAACCAAGACAGGTTTATTGGAGGAAACCTGGGAATGATTGGCAGACAAGGAAGGAAGACTGGTACTGCTTCTCACACATCAGCCCATTTTATACTCTGCAAGGGAGGACATTTGGGGGCTTCTGCACACATGGGAAGGGAGGAGTGGTAGGGCTGTGCTACTGTGGGGCTATGTTATTGTTGTAGTTCAGTTATATCTTGATTTTTTTGAACTATAGGAGCCATAGCAATTAATTTCTCTTTCTAAGGTCTGTGGCCAAAGATCCAGGAAAGATCAGGAGTTGTAACAGGCAACTTCTCATTCTGAAATCTGTTTGATTTATGTGGCGCTAAAGATCAAACTCAGTGACTCATGTATGCTCTGCACCACTGAGTAAACTCCCTAACCTAATATTTTATTTTTTGAGAGAAAGAAAAGCATTCACAGAAGTCCATTTATATATTTTTCTTCCTCATGAACCAGTAAAATCAGTAACATAATTGTGGCTTCGGGCTTGCAAGACAGGTACTCTTTTACTGATCCAGCTCTTCCACCTCCCACAAAAATGCTTTATTGGAAAAAAAAAAAACTATCACTGATTGCATAAGAGGTATCGAACTAAAAATTGTGTGTTAAGAATTCAAATGGACTGGATTTCAGACTGAGTTCAATGAATTTCATATAGTCATGTAATATCTACGTGACCAGGGAAAATTTTCTTTATCTTTAAAATTAAAATTACATTGTACTTAATTCACAAATTAGGCTGGAAGAAAATATTAGTCACCACACAATGTAGAATATTCTCTGGGACATTAAATTAACTTATTAAATGTAGCTATTATTTATATTGTGGGGCTATATGGTAACACACCTGGTTAAGTGCACGCATTACAGTGCACAAGGACTGTAGTTCAAGCTCCTGGTTACTACCTGAAGGGGGGAAGCTTCACAAGTTGTGAAGCAGGGCTGAAGTTGTCTCTCTATGACTTTCTCTATCTCTATTTCTTCTCCCCTTTCATTTTTTCTCTGTATTATCCAATAATAAATAAATTAAAATATTAAAAAGAAATGAAAATTAAAATAAGCAACATATATATATATATATATATATATATATATATATATATATATATATATACTATAGTTATCCCTTCAAAGGCAAACGTGTGACTTAGTCTGTAAAATGATTTTTCTTTGGGTATAAATACATATGTATCCAAATTTAGAAAATGTAATAGCATTTTATGTCATATTTACCATAAACATATAGTTTGACTTTAATTATGCTACACCCTGAGAGTTTTATCTTACTAGATAAAACTTTTTAAAAATTCAATGTTTTTGTTGAGTGACATAAGCAGAAAGAGAAAGACCAATACTAAATAATATCACTCATATATGGGACTTAAGAAAAGAAGACAGTAAGGAAAACTTGTAAGGTAAAACTTAGACTGAGTATGGTATACTACACCAAAGCAAAGGACTCCAGGTGGGATTGGGAGGTGAGACAGGGATGGGATGAAGAGGAGTTGGGGTCCTAGTGTATGATGGGAAAGAGGAACTAGGGTGCTGAAGTGAGGCTTCTTCAGGACACCTAAATACCTATTACTGGGAGATGAGGAGTTAAGCCTATGTAATGTCAACTTTACTGTAAGCCATTAACTGTGCCCTCATAAAGTTAATAAAAAAGTCAACAATTAAACTGATATAAATTATCCTACTGTTAGTTTATTCTTTGTCCTTTTAATTTCCTATCTTTGTTATAGGTATGTTTGTGCATACTCACTCCCTTGAATCAACTCAAATATTATGATTTCTATTAGTGTTAGTTTTAAAAGATTTTTAAAAGGTTGCTTTATTCAGCTTAGGAGCCTATGAAACCACTGCAGTTCTGGGCTCACATTCTGTGGTCATGAGTAGGAATGTTCCAAGGAGTCCCAATTAAGCTGAATACAGGCCCCAGATCAAATTGATGGAGGCTACAGTCAATAATATTTATACCCCTTTCCCATATTTGGGAGCTACTCTCTTCCCTCATTCAGCTTTCTAGCCCTTTTTCCAGCCATGACATCATCTCCCCAGACAATAACTTAGGTCCACTTGCATATCAGAGGTCAGGCTCAGGAAAAACTAGTATAGTCATGGGCCCTTTGGAATATAAATAAAATAGGTCTATTAACTATCTTCAAAACAGAGGTCCCAAATCATCTACAATATTCCAGTCTTTTGGTTCATGATTAGTCAGCAACATTTTTTGCTTCATATGTTAACTCTCTTTTGAGCCACCAGGTTCCATATGCTACCATGAGGCCCACTGGACTTGCCTAGGCAGAGGACCCCACCAATGTGTCCTGGAGCCTCCCTTCCCCAGAGCCCTGCCCCAGTAGGGAAAGAGAGATACAGGTTGGGAGTATGGATCGACCTGGCAATATCCATGTTCAGTGGGGAAGCAATTACAGAAGTCAGACCTTCCACCTTCTGCACTGCATAAAGGCTCTGGGTCCATGCTTCCAGAGGGATTGAATAGGGAAGCTATCAGGGGAGGGGATGGGATATGGAGTTCTGGTGGTGGGAATTGTATGGAGTTGTACCCCTCTTATCCAGTGGTTTTTGTCAGTGTTTCCTTTTTATAAATATAATTTTTTTTAAAAGGTGGCTTTAAATGTTTCATTTCACTAACATAATATTAAAGTAAAGTTATTGATATACGTCAACAAAATAGCTAGAAGCATTTTATTTTTGCTATATCCTATCTAATTGAAGAACATTCTTAAACATTAACTGAAACACAGGTATATTAAATACAGATTAAGTTAATATATTTTATGAACTATTTGGAGTATGTCATATATATACCTATAAAATGACTGCAAAGTTTTGCTATTACTATATTTTGCACTTACCATCAGTTGTCTATATTGTAATTTACCTCTCTGCTTTATGTATATATAAGGTTTATTTAGAAAGTATAGCTTAATTTCTAACATTGCATTCCTGAGATTTGTTTTATTTTCTGTTGAGTCCATTCATACATAAAAGATGACTTGGAAAGCTTGACATTTTGAGGTCACATCTTTTTCTACTTAGTAATCTGAAAACTTTGCCTCATGAATTCTGGCATTCAGTTTGTACAGCATCACAAGAATCATTGACTTTATTAGTATTTGTGTTTTTGCCTTTTTTTTCATTCCTGATTGCTTAAATAATTTTCTCTTATCTTTATAGTTAAACATTATATCAGAATATATTATTTTTATTGATGTAACAGGCAAAATATAAATCATATATCATATTTCTTCAGCTTGAGGTATTCACTTACTCATTTGCATTGAGTAAAAAAGTAATAGCATCTTTCACATCATTAACTCACCTAGAGTATTGTTCTCTTTTCTTTGACTATAATGTAGACTTTTTATTTCCTATAACATCGTTTATGTCATATGTAAAAAAAAATTCCATGTGACTCAGTAAAGAGTCAAACAGCATTATACTCTCTTGTTTGGTCTTACATTATGTAATTTTGACATATGCCCTTATTTTTTTAGTTAGTTATTGCTACCATGTTTATTGCCAGGACTCAATGCCTATGCAACTTCACTGTTGCCGGTTCTATTTTTTTTCTTTGATAGGCAGTAAGAGGTAGAGAACTAGGGAGGGAGAGAGAGAGCAGACACATCTATAATACTGCTCCATAATTACTCATGAAGCTTTCTTCCTGCAAGTGAGAACAGGGTACTAGAACCCAAGCCTTCGCTCCTGGTAAAGTGTGTGTGAGCACCACCAAGTGAGCCACCATTCAGTCCCTTAATGCAATTCTTCCATGTAGAATTTTCCCCCAAACTCTCTTTTCACTCATATTATGGTTGTTACCTATTATAGTACTCAGGGCTCACTAGTTGCTATAAAAATAGTACCAAAAATGACCTAGCCGAACAGATTTATATTTTGTTTTCATAACAAAAGCTGACAAGCATATAGAGAAACATATGTTTTAAAATGCTTTTTCCTTTTTTTTAATTTCCTAACTGAGGGATTAATGGTTTATAAGTGACAATAAAATGCAATAGCTTGTACATGCATAACATTTCCACATAATAGTACAAGCCCCACTAGGTCCTCCTCTGCCATGACAGATATCTTTCTATATTAGTGTACTCAGTGCTTTGATTTTGTATGTCATCTACTAATGAGTGAATCTTATAGACACATGAAAGAATAGATGGTATGTATCAATAGAAGTTTTAACTGGCCACAATTAAAGATGAAACGTTATTATTATTCCTATGCTATTTGTAGGCATTTTATCACATGTATGCATCCATCTCTACATGGACCTAAGAAAATGAAATGGATTTGGTTAATGGAAAGCCATCTCTGAGAAATTCTCCAACAAGCAGTCTATGTCTGTCACTATATAAGCAAGGATAATGTTCTCTAAGAAACAATATCAATGGAAATAAATAATATCAATAGAAATAAATCAATAGAAATAAATAATTTTTTTGACACTGTCCATTTAAACCTGCTAGATAGGACCATTCTCCTTCACAGATGCATAAAAGTATAAAACCAGGGGGCTGAACAGTGACACATCTGGTTGATGTTACAGCGTTAAAGAATGCAGGTTTGAGGCCCAGCTCCCAAACTGCAGGGGGGAAGAAGCTTCACAAGTGGTAATGCAGGTCTGCAGGTGTCTCTCTTTCACTCCCTTTCTCTATCCCCTCCTTCCTTCCCAATATCTCTGTCCTATCTAATAAATAAGAAAGGGAAAAGGAAAAAGGAAAATGCCCACTGGGGTCATGGATTCATTCAGCAGGTACTGCTGCCAAGCAAAAACCCTTATGGCAACTACAACAACAACAACAAATCATAAAAACTATATTGTTGCTATTTCTTATGTTTCAATCTATCCTCAAATATCTCTGTCTCAATGTAACAGAATTATGTCCAATAGAATTAATATATCTCATTTGAATTCCTTTTCTACACAATTTCAACATGATTAAAACTCTGAAACCTAAGTTGATGGAGTGGATTCAGTTTTTTAAAAAGAGATTTATTTGTTAATATGATAGAGACAGGGAGGGTGGGAGAAAGAAACAGATCATAATTCCAGCACATGGGGTGCCAGGGATTGAATTTGGGACCCCATGCTGGAGTGTTCAATGTTTTATTCCCTGTACCACCTCCTAGGTTCCTGAATTCAATCATTTTCCACAGTTCCTTTGGCATAGTATAACCATTTTGTCTATTCTACAAATACAGAAGTCATATCTTCAGTATTGTAGGTGAAGGTTTGGAATCAGTTCCCTACCAAAGATGAATCTTTTATCATAATTGCTTTATTCTATATAATTCTTAATTAAGATGGTTCCTTACGGAGATGCATTAATTGTGCAGTAGTATTTAGGCCTCTCTATATTTTTCATTCTTTCTATTATCCTCTTCTTTTTAGCAAAGGCAATACTTCTAGAAAATTTTAATTTCTGTCAACATCTCACAACTTCCTCAGATGTCACTGGCTGTAGTGTCCTGCTATGAAACTTCCATCTAAATTTAAAAATATGACAGGTATAATAAAACTCAGGGATAAGGGAGTATTATTGCTTAGTTTCTAGAACTCATATATCCTGAATCAGTGTATAGTTATTAGAGTTATAAGACAAGTGACAATCTCTAGCTTATAAGGAGTGTCTTATCAATATGGTATTTCATAACCTGCTTGGGTATGAGATTAAGTTTGAGTACTTTTTTCTTAATTGAACTCATGCACCTTATTACTTGTGTCAATATTTTGCAATAAATATTCTGAAATCCTTTATTTTAAATATTATTTTAATTTTAAAAACTACACATTTCCATGTCACCTGCAATGATTTCACACTTTTAATTTGTTCTTTTATATTTAAATGTCATTATGTAATACTATATTAGCTTATTATAATTTATTTTTTTCTTCATTTCTATTTTATGTGTGGGAAAACTGAGAGAGACAGAGTAAACAGAGAGGGAGAGAGAAAGATAAACACCTAAAGATCCACTTCACCAGTCAGGAAGTATTCCCCCTACAGGTGGGGAGCAGGGACTCCAGTCCTGGTTCTTGCTCACTGGAATGTGTGCACTCCACTGGATGAACTACAATTTAGCCACCAAAACCTATATATATTTTTTATCTTGGAAAATGTTGTTTTTCTTTCATTATCTTAATTGATGCCTCAGCTATATCTGTGCAAAATACCATTTCTTTCTTTTTTAAAATTTCTTTATTGGGGGATTAATGTTTTACAGTCAACAGCAAATATAATAGTTTGCACATGCACTTCTTACTTTATTATTATTTTTTATTAATTTTTATTTATAAAAAGCAAACACCACCACCAACAACAACAACAAAAACCACAGGATAAGAGCAATACAACTCCACACAGTTCCCACCACCAGAACTCCATATCCTGTCTCCTCCCCTGATAGCTTTCCTATTCTTTATCCCTCTGGGAGTATGGACCCAGGGCCATTATGCGGTGCAGAAGGTGGAAGGTCTGGCTTCTGTAATTGTTTCCCTGCTGAACATGGGTGTTGACAGGTTGATCCATACTCCCAGCCTGTCTCTCTCTTTCCCTACTGGGGTAGGGCTCTGGGGAAGCAGGGTTCCAGGTGGGGTTGTCTGTCCAGGGAAGTCTGGTTGGCCTCATGGTAGCATCTGGAACATGGTGGCTGAAAAAAAAGAGCTAACATATGAAGCCAAACAAGTTGCTGACTAATCATGAACCTAAAGGCTGGAATAGTTCAGATGATGAGTGGGGGGGGTCTCCGTTTTGAAGTTAGCTAGTAGGCCTATTTTAGTTATATTCTAAAGAGTCCATGACTATATTCGTTTTTTTGTTTTTTTTCTGAGCCTGACATATGATTTGCAGGTGGATCCAAGTTACTATCTGGGGAGATGATGTCATGGCTCACTTCTTACTTTAAAATATGTTTATTCTATTGTATTATGATTTTTTTTCTATTATGCTACTATCTCCTACGTTATTGTCCACTTGCATTTATATGACACTTGAGGCTTGCTGACTGAGTGATTCAGCACTTGGTCATCAAATCCACTTCTTTTCACTAAGTATATTTTCCCTTGGCAACTTTATGAATTCCCAGAACTACAAATAACATTTTGTTCTGAGGCTCCCAAGTGGTTATATCCAGTCCTAACCTTTCACCAGATTATACACACTCTAACTATATAGCTAACTGGTTATCATCAGGTAGATAACTAATATGTATGTATTAATTAAGACATGTCAATGAAATTCATGCTATTTCTCCCTGATAGTGTTATTTCCTTTTCTCAGTAAATGGAACTGACATTTACTCACTTGTTTAACAAAAGCTTGAGAATTTTTGTTAATTTTATGTCATCTTTCTTTTAGCTAATAATTTTAACCTTATACCCAAAACATATTACAAATACATTAATTTTTCTCTCACTGAACACTAGTATATTTTACATGAATGTGGTTTATTCTAGACCAGACTGCCAGACTATGCCAGCACTTTCTTTTGTATTTTCTTTGCCTCCACAGTTATCGCTGGGGCTTGGTGCTTCTACTGCTGCGAGCAGCCTTTTCGCCATTATATTAGATAGAATAGAGAAAAACTGAAAGAAATGGGAAGATAGAGAGGGAGAGAGAAAGATAGACACCTGCAGACCTGTTTCACCACTTGTGAGACGACCTCCCCTTGCAGGGTGTAGAGCAGGGTGTTTGAACCAGGATCCTTGCTCTGTCCTTGTGCTTCATACTACGTGAATTTAACCTGCCTCCTCCCATCACTTTCCTTTTTTTTATTCCTATGTAAGCAGTCTTTGATCTTGGCTCTTCAAGTTTCAATCAAAGTAAATATGTGAAATATTTGGCATTTAAGGATATAAAGTAGTTTAATAACTTTTCTCCGCAGCTCTGAGGATATTGAAATCCTATAAATCTACAAAAATTTCACCTCTGCTCCTCACTCAGACACTTCTGAAACAGCCCAGACTCTGCCTGTAATACTCCTTTCTCAGTGTTTTGGGTGTTTGACTACTGGCTATTGTTATTTTACCCAAAACTATACCCCTTCAGAGGTCTTTCCCAGATGATCAGCTTCAAGGTATTCTCTCACTTCTTTAGTTAATATTGCACCATTCTTCAACTTTTATGATAGCATGTATCTATAATTCATTCTATCTTCTTTTGTCTGTGATTTTAAAATTACTTTTTAAAAATTTTTATTTATAAAAAGGAAACACTGACAAAAAACACTGGATAAGAGGGGTACAACTACACATAATTCCCACCACTGGAACTCCATATCCCATCCCATCCCCCGATAGTTTTCCTATTCTTTATCCCCCTGGGAGTATGGACCCAGGATCATTATGGGGTGCAGAAGGTGGAAGGTCTGGCTTCTGTAAATGCTTCCCCACTGAACATGTATATTGGCAGGCCGATCCAAACTCCAAGCCTGTCTCTCTCTTTCCCTAGTGGGACAGGGCTTGGGGAAGCAAGGATCCAGGACACATCTGTGGGGTTGTCTGCCCAGGGAGGGCCGGTTGGCATCATGTTAGCATTTGGAACCTGGTGTCAGAAAAAAGAGTTAACGTATAAATCCAAAAAAATTATTGACTAATCATGAACCTAAAGGCTGTAAGATTGCAGATGATTTGGGGTCTCCATTTGGAAGATAGCTAGTAGGCCTATTTTAGTT
Organism: Erinaceus europaeus; assembly: GCF_950295315.1. NCBI lineage: Eukaryota > Metazoa > Chordata > Mammalia > Eulipotyphla > Erinaceidae > Erinaceus > Erinaceus europaeus. The sequence continues at coordinate 90,514,067 of NC_080168.1, read as the reverse complement.
ATATTCAAAAGGGCATGTGACTATACCAGTTTTTTCCTGAGCCTGACCTCTGATATGTAGGTGGACCCAAGTTATTGTCTAGGGAGATGATGTCATGGATGGAAAAAAGGGCTAGAAAGCTGGATCAGGGAAAAGAGTAGCTCCTAAATATTGCTCTGTAAATATTGTTGACTATAGACCCCATTGACTTGATCTGGGGTCCATATTCAGCTTAGGAGCCCATGTAACCTCTGCATCCCTGTAGGTCTGAGCTCACATTCTGTGGTCATGAGTAGGAACTTTTTTATGGTCCACACACCCCTTCCTAAGCAAAATGTATGTTCTTTACTTCAGAAGAAAATTTTATCTTGTGTACTGTAGTTAGAAGAGGATTTAGAACAAACAAGACAAGTGATAAATATCTGTTTCTATGTACATAATTTACTTAATGAGAGAGACCAGAGCATAATTCTGTCATTTGGGTGCCAGTGATTGATAATGAAGCCTCATACATATCCATGGAGCTATATATACATATTTTCTGAATAGCTTGAATAACTGCAACTTATAAATAATTGGATTAACAGTTATTGATTATATAACATAACCCAATTGATATCTGGTGATGTCTATTACTTCAGTTGATTTTAACCTATATATGTGTGTATATATACATAGTAATTATATATACGCAAATACAGTATCAGTTGCATGTTAAATATATTTATACCATTAAAGATAACTTTGGCAATGACCTAGAGATTGGTGCCTATAAGGATTTAAAATTCTCTAATCTGTTTACCAAGGCGAATGACATTCTGGGCAAATGAAGTTGCATAGGATAGTTGTTGCGTTATGCAAAGGAGAAGTACAAATGTATGATGTGTCAAAAGTTCACTTTAGTGAAATTATTATAAGCAAATAAAACCTACTTTAATAGAGCTTGCAATTTAAGAGGGTTAAATAAGATCATCTATTTTTACAGATTATTTGTTTTTCAACTCTGAGGACATGGAAGGGACTAAGTTTACTGACAAAGCAAAAAAGTAAAGTAACTTCATTAACCATGCTAATTTAGATGTCTCTAAAAAATACCAGACTATATTTTATTACTTTTTCAATTACAATTAATCTGTTTTTGAAGTTCTAATTAAATGCCTGAATGAAAAAAAATGTTCTTGCTTTAGTTTTTAAAGACATAGTGATGTTTCATCAACTGAAAGATGAAATATGCATTTATTTTCAACAGGAGGTAGAATGCATTACAAACTTTAAAATGCATGTGTGCTAGTTTAAAATGTATGTGTGCTGTATTCAAGTAATTCCATTAAAATAGCATTAAATTATACTTCCTATTTATATTGGCATGCATGCATTAAATTTGATTTTGAGTAGTCTGTTTTTAGAAACATTTATTTTGACATCTACTTATATTATTATTACCACTACTATCAAGTTACTAATTTTAATGTATTTCATTGTTTCAAGGAATAAGATGATCATTTCTACTGTTCAAGTTATCAGTATCAATGACATAGTGTTACATATTACCTGAGGATTCACCTTTGCTTATATGTATTATGTGTATAGTTATCCTTTTGTGAAAATGTCAAAGTTTTTAAATTATTTAATGCCTGTTTGTATCACCTAAATAATTGGTATGACTTGAAAAAACTTGTATTTGAGTAAAACTATTAGTTTAAATTAGCAAAGCTCATTGTTTTTCAGTTTCGGTTTTTTAGTCTGAACAAAACTTATATACTTTTTCAAATATTTAGTTTTATTTAAGAAAGGAGACATTAACAAAACCATAGGATAAGAGGGGTTAAGGTTCCACAATTCCCATAACCCGATCTCCATATACCATCCCCTCCCCCTGAGAGCCTTCCCATTCTCTATCTCTCTGGGTGTATGGATCCAGGGTCGTTGTGGGTTGCAGAGGGTGGAAGGTCTGGCTTCTGTAATTGCTTCCCCGCTGAACATGGACATTGACTGGTGGATCCATACTGCCTCTCTCTTTCCCTAGTAGGGTGGGGCTCTGGAGAAGCGGAGCTCCAGTATACACTGATGGGGTCCTATGTCCAGGGAAGTCTGGTCAGAATCTTGTTGGCATCCAGAACCTGGTGGCTGAAAAGATAGTTAAAATACAAAGCCAAACAAACTGTTGAACAATAATGGACCAAAAGACTGGAATAGTGCAGATGAGGTGTTGGGGGGTATTCCCTGCATGCTCTTGTGTACTTTTGCTTTCAGGTATATATTCTTCCCCTAGTTTATGGGCTCGTGTGAACCTATGCTCTATCTCAGGGGACTTGGATTACATCTAGGTTTGGGGACTTTATTGGGGAGTGGACCACAGGGAATGGAATTAGAGAATACCATGAAAGGAAAGGTCTCACCCGAATGATGAAGCTGAAGGGTTGTCATTGCACACCTGAAGTCTCTGGACACAGTCTGAAGTGAAGCATGTTGTGGTGGCACTCCTTGCGATGATTAGGTTGTAATCTACGGGTGCAATATTATTTGATTTGAATTGAGAGCAGCATGTAGGAAAGTGGGCCCCACCCTAAGGTTCCAGGACTGGGGGAAATATAGGCTCTATAGTGGAAATGTGAGGTTCCTGTTGTTTTAGGGTCCAAGAAGACAATGGATAGTTACTGTTATCATCACATAATTTGGTGATTGGGTTAACTTTGGAAAGTCCCTTTGTTAGGGTTTGGGGTATAATAACCAGCATCTTGTATATAGCTGTGCTACCGGTTGCTTCTGTTCTCCCTGGTCTAGGCTTTTGAGAGAGTCCACATATCAAAGACTCAGCCTATGTATTAAAAAGACTCAGTCTGTGTTTTAAGAAGTTCTAGACATATGATCAGTTTTCCCCTCTCATATTAAATAGTGGTTTATAAGTTTACACTTTAATAGGAATGTACATAAACACCGTTCCCAAAAAGAAAAAGTCCACCAAAAGACTGTGTCCCATCTCCCTTCCCCCATCGCACCAGGAAGCACAAAGGCCACCCTCCCCTTCAACACAGGGTTTTACATGGGTGCCCTGCTCTCAATTTAATCAGATCCTGCTTTTAGTTTCCCTTTCTGTTCTTCTTTCTCAACTTCTGTTGATGAGTGGGGACATCCCATACTCGTCTTTATCTTTCTGACTTAGCTCACTTAACATAATTCCTTTTAACTCTATCCAACATGGGTCAGATAAGGTGGGCTCATTGTTCTTAATAGCTGCATAGTATTCCATTGTGTTTATGTACCACAGCCACTCATTTGCTGTTGGGCATCTGAGTTGCTTCCAGGTTTCAGCTATTATGAATTGTGCTGCTATGAACATAGATGTACACATATCTTTTTGGTTGGGCATTATGGAATCCTTGGGGTATATCCCCAGGAGAGGAATTACTGGGTCATATGGAAGGTCTATGTGTAGCCTTATGAGAGTTCTCCAGACTGCTCTCCAGAGAGGCTGGACAAATTTACATTCCCACCAGCAATGTAAAAGGGTTCCTCTGTCCCCACAGCCTCTCCAGCATTTGTTGTTGCTGTCCTTTTTGATGTATGCCATTATCACAGGAGTGAGGTGGTATCTCAGTGTTGTCTTTATATGCATTTCTCTGACAATCAGCAACCTAGAACAGTTTTTCGTATATTTGTTAGCCTTTTGGGTCTCCTCTGAAGTGAAAGTCTTGCTCATATCCTCTGCCCATTTTGGATGGGGTCATTTGCTTTTTTGTTGCTAAGTTTGCTGAGTTCTTTGTATATTTTGGTGATTAGTCTCTTGCCTGATGTTTGGCATGTGAGGATCTTCTCCCATTCTGTGAGGGATCTCTTTGTTTGTGTGATAGTTTCTTTGGCTGTGCAGAAGCTTTTCAATTTGATGTAGTCCCATTGGTTTGTTTCTGCTTTAGTCTTCCTTGCAATTGGGTTTGTTTCATCAAAGATGTCCTTGAGGTTTAGGTGGGAAAGTGTTCCACCAATGTTTTCCTCTAAGTATTTGATAGTTTCTGGTCTGACATCCAGGTCTTTGATCCATTTGGAGTTGATTTTTGTTTCTGGTGAGATAAGGTGGTTCAATTTCATTCTTCTGCATGTTTCAACCCAGTTTTCCCAGCACCATTTATTGAAGACAACCTCCTTCTTCCATTTAATACTTTGGGCCCCCTTATCAAAGATTACATCTCCATAGGTGTAGGTGTTTAGGTCTGGTCTTTCAATTCTGTTCCTCTGGTCTGTGTACCTATTTTTGTTCTAGCACCAGGCTGTTTAGATAATGAAGACCTTATAATATATTTTCAGATCTGGGAGGATTATGCCTCTGTTTCTGTTTCATTTCCTCAAGATGATTTTGGCAATTATAGGTGATTTCTGGTTCCATATAAATGATTGTAGTTTTTCTTCTATTTTCTTAAAGAAGCTTGGTGGAACTTTGATGGGTATTGCATTAAATTTGTATATGGCTCTGGGGAGAATATTCATTTTCATGATATTTATTCTTCTGATCCATGAGCATGGGATGTCTTTCCATTTCTTTTTTAAAAAATTTTTTCATTTAAGAAAGGATTAACGAACAAAACCATAAGGTAGGAGGGGTACAACTCCACACAATTCCCACCACCCAATCACCTTAACCCAACCCCTCCCATGATAGCTTTCCCATTCTCTAGCCCTCTGGGAGCATGGACCCAGGGTAATTAAGGGTTGCAGAAGGTAGAAGGTCTGGCTATTGTAATTGCTTCCCCGCTGAACATGGGCATTGACTGGTCAGTCCATACTCCCAGTCTGCCTCTCTCTTTCCCTAGTAAGGTGGGTCTCTGGGGAAACTGAGCTCCAGGACACATTGGTGGGGTCTTCAATCCAGGGAAGCCTGGCCAGCATCCTGGTGGCATCTGGAACCTGGTGATTGAAAAGAGAGTTAACATACAAAGCCAAACAAATTGTTGAGCAATCATGGATCCCAAGCTTGGAATAGTGGAGAGGAAGTTATAGGGAGGTACTCACTGCAAACTCTAGTGTACTTCTGCTTTCAGGTATATATTTTGCAGTAGTTTATGGATACGTGTGAACATAAGCTCTCTCTCACAGAAACTGGTGTATATCTAGGTTATGGAACTTTGTTAGAAAGTGAACCACCTGAGATGAAATTAGAGTGTACTATAAAAGGAAAGGTCTCACCCAAGTAACGAAGCTGAAGGGTTGTCATTCCACACGTGAAGTCTCTGGACACAGTCTGAGGTGAAGCATGTTGAGGTGGCAATCGTTGCGTTGGTTAGGTTGTGATCGGTGAATGCAATATTATTTGGTATGGATTGGGAGACGCATACGGGAAAGTGGGCCCTATCCAAGGTTCCAGGACTGGGGGAAGTAGGTGCTCTATAGTGGAGATGTGAGGTTCCTGCTGTCTTAGGGTTCAAAAAGAAAATCGATAGTTAATGTTATCATCACATTATTTGGTAATTGGGTTAACTTTGAAAAGTCCTTTTGTTATGGTTTGCTGTACAGTATCCAGTATCTTGTATATAGCTGTGCTATTGGATGCTTCTAATCTACTTGGTCTAGGCTTTTGAGAGAGTCCGCATATCAAATACACAGCCTATATATTAAAAAGATTCAGTTAGTGTTTGAGAAACTTTGAGACGTACAACTGTTTTTCCCCCTCTCATATTAATTAACTACTGATTTATATATCTACATTTTGCTAGGAGTGTACATAAACACCATTCCCACCATCAAAAGACTGTGACCCATCCCTCCCACCCACTCCCACCCCCCACTGGCCCAGGAAGCTGCCCCTTACCATAGGGTTTTTACTTTGGTGCCCTACTTACAATTTGATCAGGTCCTGCTTTTAGTTTCCCTTTCAGATCTTCTTACTCAACTTCTGTTGATGAGTGGGATCATCCCATACTCATCTTTATCTTTCTGACTTAGTTCACTTAACATCATTCCTTCTAGCTCTGTCCAAGATGGGTCAGAGAAGGTGGGTTCATTGTTCTTGATAGCTGCATAGTATTCCATTGTGTATATATACCACAGCTTTCTCAGCCACTCATCTGTTGTTGGGCACCTGGGTTGCTTCCAGGTTTTAGCTATTATTAATTGTGCTGCTATGAACATAGGAGTACACACCTCTTTTTGGTTGGGTGTTATGGAGTCCTTGGGGTATAAGCCCAGGAGAGGAATTACTGGATCATATGGAAGGTCCATGTGTAGCCTTCTGAGAGTTTTCCAGACTGCTCTCCACAGAGGCTGTGCCAATTTACATTCCCACCAGCAATGTAAAAGGGTACCTCTGTCCCCACATCCTCTCCAGCATTTGTTGCTGCTGTCCTTTTTGATGTATGCCATTATCACAGGAGTGAGGTGGTATCTTAGTGTTGTCTTAATTTGCATTTCTCTGACAATCAGTGACCTAGAGCAGTTTTTCATATGTTTTTTAGCCTTTTGGATCTCCTCTGAGGTGAATGTTTTGTTCATATCCTCTGCCCATTATTGGATGGGGTCATTTGCTTTTTTGGTTCTAAGTTTGCTGAGCTCTTTATATATTTTGGTGATTAGTTTCTTATCTGATGTCTGGCATGTGAAGATCTTCTCCTATTCTGTGAGGGGTCTCTCTGTTTGTTTAATAGTTTCTTTGGATGTTCAGAAGCTTTTCAATTTGATGTAGTCCCATTGGTTTGTTTTTGCTTTAGTCTTTCTTGCAATTGGGTTTGATTCATCAAAGATGTCCTGGGGGGGGGGGATATGTGTGTATATATAATAGTATTAGTAAAGTAGAACAGACTAAAAAGCCCAAGCAGTGGGTCTGCAGCTTGGACAGCTCCAAATTAGTATATGCACAGCTAACTTGACAGCTGATTGAAAAAGAAAACACAAAACCAAACAAAAGAAAAAAAAACAAACTTTCAAGCAGTCTTTCCAGGTCTGGGTGAGGCTTGCTTGATTAGTTAATTGTCACTCCAAATGTGTCTAAGTCCCTTACTCAGAGGAAAACAAAAATAGCTTAGAAATTTGGAAGAGCAATTAGAGTGACACCCTGGTAGGTCAGGAATCTTGGTAAAGAAAGGAGTTCAGCAGGGAGCCTGCTAGCAGCAGCTCCCAAACCCTGGGTCTGGTTATGGGGTGAGGGGGACTGAGAGAAATAATCAAGAAATTTCCTTTCTTTTTGATCTAATTTTTAACCCAAATTGAATTATAGTCAACTCCTTGGACTCACGTTTAGGATGCCTCTTTTGTCCGCTGAAGGCCAGGATTTCTAAGACTCTCTAGCAGTTAGGCTTTCTAGCACTTGTTGTCAGAGCTCTTACTGGTGCAGCTACCTTCCAGTCATCATCTTGGCTCCGCTTAAATATTTTTAATTTATAAATTGGGGATATTAACAAGACCATAGGATAAGAGGGGTGTAATTCCACACAATACCCACCAGAACTTCCTATCCCATCCACCTCTCCCGACCCCCTTGAAAGCTCTCCAATTCTTTATCCCTCTGGGAGTATGGACCCAGGATCATTATGGGGTACAGAAGGTGGAAGGTCTGGCCCCTGTAATTGCTTTCCCACTGAACAAGGACATTAGCATACTCCGTAGTACTACCAGCCTGTTTCTCTCTCTTTCCCTACTCGGGAGGCATTGTTCCAGGACACCTTGGTGGGGGTCCTCTGTCCAGGGAAGTCCTGTTGGCCACATGGTAGCATCTGGAACCTGGTGGCTGAAAAGGAGTTAAGATATAAAGCAGAATAAATTGTAAAATCATGAACCTAAAAAAAACTAATATTGCAGATGAAGATTTGGGGGGTCTCTGTTTTGAAAAAAGTTAGTAGGTTTATTTTAGCTATATTACAGGGAGCCCATGACTTTACCAGTTTTTGCCTGAGTCTGACATCTAACATGCAGGTGGACCCAAATTATTGTCTGGGAAGATGATGTCACAGTTGGAAAAAGGAGTAGAAAGCCAGATCTGGGAAGGAATAGCTCCCAAATATGACAAAAGTATATAAACAGCATTAACTGTAAACCCCATCAATTTTATCTGGGGCCCATAGTGAGCACAGGAGCCTATGTAACTTCTGCATCCCTGTAGGTCTGAGCTCATATTCTGTGGCCATGGCTAGGCACATTCCAGGCTGCACTAATTTCAGGACCCATCTTCCTCTGGAGATAGGTAGAGTATGTTTCTCACCCTCCCTTCAGAGAATGGAACAGTCCCTACCATTGTTGGTGCACATTGAGGGCAAGGTCCTACAGAGGCCCACAAAGGGATCTATTATGTTGTTCCTGATGGATATGACCAGTGACAGCAGAGAGAGGGATCTATTCGAGGTCTAGACCATCTTGTCTGTGTGGGAATTCCAGGACTTCCTGACTAGGGCCCCAAATGATGGGGTGGCCAGGTAGTGACTAAAGAGTCATCGTTAAATTATGCCAGTTTCTTGCCCTTATTCAGCTTTTGTCATCCTTTTATTATACTTCATATAATAAATATATGTGGTGTATTTTATTATACTTGATTGCTTCATTAGATATTATGGTTATAATCAAATTATTTGGCAATTGGGTTATTTTTGAAAATGCCATTGTTAGAATTTTCTGTATCATACAAGACCTCACCATAATTTATGTCCTTTAGTGTTATTTATAGATAGCTGTATCTTATAAAGTGATACCACCAGTTGTATCTGTTCTCCCAGGTGATTTAATATTTCAAAGTACAATTCATTATTAGAGATGTATTAACAATTTGAGAACACTATTATAATTCAATCTGATTACCCATATGAAGTCTTACGTGCTTAGACAGAAGTCATATATACTCAGAGCTATGGTCTATGTATCAAAATGTTTGAAACATTCAATCCATTTTTCCCTCTCATATTAATTAAATAGTGATTTCTGAGACTATGAATTAATAGGAGTTTATATCAATACCATTCCCACCACCAAAGGTCTGTGCTCCCCCCACCCTGAGATTTTTACTTTGGTGCCCTACTCCAAACTCAGTCAGATTCTGCTTTGATTTTCCCTTTCTGTTCTTCTTTCTCAACTTCTGTTTATGAGTCAGATCATCCCAGACTTGTCTGCCTTTCTGACTTTTCTCACTTAACATAATTCCTTCTAGCTCCATCCAAGATGGGTGAGAGAAGGTGGGTACTTCATTTTTAATAGCTACATAGTGTTTCATTGTATAAATATACCAAAGATTTCTCAGCCATTTATCTGTTGTTGGGCACCTGGTTTGCTTACAGGTTTTATCTATTACAAATTGTGCTGCTATGAACATAGGTGTACACATATCTTTTTGGTTAGGTGTTATGGAGCCCTTAGGATATATCCCTAAAAGAGAAATTACTAGGTCATAAGGGAGATCTATTTCTAGTTCTCCAGACTGATAACCACAGAACTTGGATCAATTTACATTCCCACCAGCAGGGAAGGAGTGTTTCTCTATCCCCACTTATATATAACTTTTTTAAGACATAAAATGTACATCAATTTATTCAAATAAGATGTAATAATTCCTTTGTAAATTACACTATGTTATTTGGTTACAAAGATAAGGTCTGCTTATTTCTGAAGTTAGTGAGGGCATGAGAAAAAAATATGACAAGTTCCAATATTATAGGGTATGAGTATCATATAAAAGTAAGGATTTAGGGATGGGGGTAAATAGCATAATGGTTATGCAAAGAGACACCTGAGCCTCCAAAGTCCCAACTTCAATCCCCAGCACCACTAGAAGCCAGAGTTGAAGAGTGTTCTGGCAAAAAAAAAAATAGAGAAAGAAGAAAAAGAAATTCAAAAACAATAAAAGTAAGGATTGAGGGGCTTAGTGGTGATGCATCTGTTTGAACACACATGTATAATGTGCAAGGACTTGGGTTTGAGTGCCGGTTCCCCATCTGCAGGGGTAAAGCTTTGCAAGTGGTGAAGCAGTGCTGCAAGTGGCTCTCTGTCTCTCTCCCTCTCTGTCATCCCTTCCCTCTGAATTTCTGACTTTCTCCATACAATAAATAAATAAATATTTTAAAAAGTTTAAGGTAAGGTTTGAAGGTGAACAAAACATTAAAACTTGAACTTTGACAAAACGGCAGAAGTTTATAAACTTTGATGCTGATTTAAAGAACAGTCAAAATATAACTCTACTAAAAGAAATCCCCCAAATGACATGCTCTTTCAGATAATCAGAATAGTTCCAAACACCTACATGGCACTAGGCAAGTGAAAGCCATATAAAGTTATGAATGAGTTGAAACAATTGTTAATAGTTCATGGTCTATACTTCTACCATAAAAGGTATAGCTCTATAAACCCCAAAGTGAGGAATATATTAAAACTATGTTATTTGTCACTGGAGTTCAGCAAAATTTTTAGTGAATTACTTTAAAATATGTTATGCATGAATTCCTTAAGCCTATAATGTCTGAATAGACAATAAAATAAACAAGTATTAATTTATATTCACAATACTTCAGATAAACCAAAAAATTAATTGTTACAATAATATTTAAGATAACTTGTGATCAAATACAGCAATGCAAATCTGCACGCTTCTTGAATCATTTAAATTATAACTAGTTTTGTAATAAGTTCAATTTGGAGACATTTTACTCCATTGAAACAAAGAAATTATCAATACAATTTTCTCTGGAATACTAAGATTTAGGTATTAACCACAAACAAAATTCAAAGGTTATAAGGAAATGTCATAGAATAAACATATTTCAGAATCTATTAAAACATTGTAATTTTCTCATATATAACTTTTTTAATTTATTTATTTTCATCATATAGCTTTATTATATCACCAGATTTATAAATTTAGACAATGTTTTTAAAATATCTTTAATTTTCCAAGCTTAAGTAGTATAAATAAATTAATAGCTCAAATGAACAATAATTTTTAAAAAGTAACAAAAATTGTACTGTGATGATAGTCAATAGAAATCATTTTTGGATAGTTTTTATATGATAATTTTTATAGTCATGTAAATGAAGTTTTCTTATTCTATTCCCTATGTATATAAGAACACTATTTGTAAACCATTAATGCCCAATAAGGAAATTTAAAGGAGGCCAGGTGGTGGCACATCTGGTTGAATGCACAGGTTACAGTGCACAAGGACCCAGGTTTGAGCTCCCTCTCCCGTCCTGCAGGAGGAAAGCTTTGCAAGTGGTGAAGCAGTGTTGCAAGTGTCTCTCTGTCTCTTTCCCTCTCTATCACCCCCTTCCGTCTAGATTTCTGGTTTTCTCTATCCAATAAATAAATAAAGATAATTAAAAATTTAAAAATATTTAAAAAGAAATTGTAAATGAATACCATTTTAGTTATATAATTCTATATGTGACAATTTATGTTTTTCTTTAAGTTCATAATTAAAATGAAACATTCAAAATTTTTCTTTAGTACTGTGAAGCTTTTAATAGATAGCTTGCTAGGACCTATTATTATAATAGGACCTATTATTGTGCACTGTGAGAAAAAAAAACTACCTAGTTTACCATTTATCATTCCTCTTAACTAAGCTCTCTCTCTGGAGTAATAATAGTTAAAGGAACAATGTGTTGTAATTCAGACATGGAAGCAAGAGATAAGAGGAATTTCTATGTAGAATCCAATAATTAGGAGAATTGATGTTTTGATTATGCACTATGTTGGATCAATGTTTAACATTAACCCTGAGTAGCTCAGGCATTTATATGTTCTCTAATACATTTAATTTTCATTTTAGCATACTTTGGCTGTGAAGGATTTTCTTTCTTTAATTTTAATTAATTAATTATTTATTTTATTAGTTATTTAATAATGACTGGCAAGATTCTGGGATAAGAGGGGTGCAATTCTATGCAATTCCCATCACCAAAGGACCATATCCTATACTCTTAATTGGAACCTTCCCTATTTTTTATCCCTCTGGGAGTATGGACCAACATTTTATTTTTTTTAATTTTTGAAATAATATTTATTTATTTATTGTATAGAGACAGCCAGAAATCAAGAGGGATGTGGATGATAGAGAGGAAGAGAGACAGAGAGACACCTGCAACACTGCTTCACCACTTGCAAAACATTCCCCCTTGCAGGGGCTTGAACCTGGATCCTTGTGCACTGTAACATGTGCACTCAACCAGGTATACCACCAACCAGCCCACTGGGCCAAAGATTTCTATGGGGTGCAGAAGGTGGGTGATCTGGCTTCTGTAATTGCTTCTCTGCGGGACATGGGCAGTGACAGTTCTATCCATACTCATAGACTGTCTCTATCTTTCCCTAGTGGGGCAGGGTAGAAGCTTCCTCACTCTCTAAAGGGAGGTTAGGAAGACTGATCCTGAAATAAGTGCAGCGTAGAGTATTCCTAGATATGACCATGGAATGCAAGCCCAGACCAACAGGGATGCAGAGGTTACACAGGCTCCTGTGCTAAATATAAATAGACATGGGCCCTAAGTCAGATCATTGGGGTTAAACAGTTAATGAATGGTATTTATAAAATATCCCCATATTTGAGAACTACTCTCTGCACTGATACAGCTTTCTAGTGCTATTCCAAAACTGACACCATCTTCCCAGACAATACTTTCAGCCCACCTGCATATTATCTGTCGGGCTCAGGCAAAAATTAGTAGTCATGGGTCCCTTGGAATATACCTGAAATAGACTTCCTAATTTGTTCCAACATGAAGACCCAAAAATCTCATCTGTTACATTCTTACCTTAGGTTCCAGATTATTAAACAAATCATTCTGTTTTATATCTTAATGTTTTTCAGCCACCAAGTTGTAGATGTTACCATGACTCCAACCTGACTTGTCTGGGCAGACGACCTCAACAATATGTTCTGGAACCTCCCCTCTCCAGAGGTATGGAGAATTTTTGAAAGCCAGAATTTAAGCAGAGTGGTTTAATAGTAATATTGTAGATACTTCTTTTCACCTTTTCCCATGTCTACTCCACATTACTTGTATGACTCTTTCAGACTTGATCATAATAGTACCCCAGTGCATAAATTCACAGTATCCTGGTGGTTCATCATATTATCTTAGATATGTTTTCCTTATTATCCACTTTGCTCTCTAAAATATAGAATAGGTTTACTACCTTAGTCACACCTACTGCCAATCTGTCTCCTATACTCAAAGCATCCTATTCAATTCTTGCTACTCCCATATCTTTACTCAGATAATAGAAACTGCTGTGGAAATTGCATATCTTTAAAACATACTGCTTGTTAAGTTGGACTGGAATAAAAATTGACATAGACAGGGACATAAAATCTAATAATCTGTGACAGTACAAATTCTTTAACAAAAGAGCTATTTACTTCAAAAAAAAATTTTAAAGAAAGGAGTAATAATGAGCATGTTAAGATATAACCCATGCTATATAGGAATGCTCTTATTGTTTCATTGCCTATTGAAGGACTAAACTAATATTCAGTTCATTACCCAGATACTTCTATGCCTCATTTCTCATTTTTCATTATGAAGGAAAATCAAAACGCAACTTAAATAGAGTTAGAATTTTTTCACTTTGTAAAAGAGAAGACACATTTTAAAATGTAGATCCTGTTAATAAAGTCTAAGCAATGAAATAATATAAAACTTATGAAGACAGAGTTTTTATCACCAAAATATATAAAATGAAATTAAATCTTTAAAAGGAAGGCTGTTATTAAGTAAAATGGTCTCATGTGGTTGCATGAAAGGAAGTTTTCCATCAGTATCTGGAATTAATAGTGTCTGGCAAAGGAAATTGAATACAAAATGACTTTGCTACTTGACAATACGGAATAGATGTATTAGATACCTCAAGACAAAACTACCCAGAAGCAAAGTACATTAAATGAAACAATGGTAAGTTAGACAACTATCATGAACTACGAGAGGAAGTGGAAAGTTGTAATACTTTTCTACAAAGTCATGTCCTCCAACAGAAACTGGCAAATGCTGCATACGAAAAGAATTTTAAAAATTCTTGGAGCAGGCTACCATGTTATGACCTTAATGACTTCCTTCAGACTGGACTAGTTTACAGAGCTGTTGATATTTGTAAGAAAGAAATGAATGTAGTGAAGTACATAGGGATGCTGAAAATGCCAAGAAAAAAATGAAAACCTTTGTTGGTAAGCTCTTTGACCAGTGCCTGAATGTCCAAACTGACAAAAAATAATGAAAAACACCACCGCCATCAAAAGAGGACAGATTCATGAAGTCTCAGAAGGAAGGAGACTTAAAAGTCAGTTTATGTCATTTCCAAAATATTCTATATTTTAGAAAAATATAGATAGCTTTGTTTGGAGGAAAAAATAATTTAAAAATTATCGACAAGAATATACTCACAGTTCACATTAAACACTACTCGGTGTTTTATTTTCATTTTTTTTTAATTTCTAAGAAAATGATGATTTTACAAAACATTTTGTCTGTTTCGTAGTTGATGCCATTATGTTAATTGCTTCAGGTGAGCCTGTTTGTTTCTTAGCTAGAATTGGTATAAGGAAAGCTGAATTGAAGTGATTAACCTTGACAGTCAAACATTACATGTAATTTGGCACCAATGGCTTTTTGCATATCAAATTCCAATTCAGAACTTGTAAGGGGAATATGCTTTAACTGATATATTGTAATGAAGAGATATAAACACCTATTGTAGAAGCACTGAAAAGCAATACCTTTAGTGAGTATAGAAGTTTAAAAGTTTTCCAGAAACTTTCCTCTTTACAAATATTAATTTTATAATTTTATTCTATATGCCTAACTTTGAGAGGAGAGTAAATATTTTCATTTTTGCCTAACAATTAAGAAATTCAGATGAAGAATTCATTAAAATGTGTCTTTAATGACTAGTTATTATCAAACACATTAAACCGTATTTCTGTCAAACTTCTATTTAAAAATTAGTGGTGATGTCAGCAAGGTCACAGGATAAATCTGATGGCAAACCCCCACCCCCACCCCCAGCAATGCTAAGTAGGCAAATATTTAGAGTTTTGGGATCCCGTTAGTAAACTTTGAAAACCTGGTAAAGTTAAAGACTAAAACAGTGTACTTTGAAATGGTAGGTACCACCCAGATGGCAAATCTCATGTGGTCTTAGCGATGTTCCTAGAAATAGTCCCAGTCAAGTGTAGGCTTTGCTTTCCCCTCTAACCCCAGTGGAACATGATCTAGTCACCTGTACCATATACCATGGGGCAAAAGAAGATTCATATCTGCTTGTGTCCAAGATTCTTGACCTGCCAACTTCAGTCTTAACTATGACCCTAAAGAGATTGTGTGATTCAAATTCAGCCCCTTAAGTCCATAGTCTGAGGGCAGACCTCATGTTCAGGAATCTGGCAAGTGACATGTTCATTTGTGCTCCTAGAGGGAGGTGAGTATAGTGCATGAGGTAGCCAGTCTGATAACTTTAATCCAGTTCCTCTGTCATAAACCAGGTCCAATTTTCCCTACCAAGTACCCTATCCAGTATTCCAGCAGGAGTTTACACTGAGCCACTCCACAACATACACTGATACAAACTCCTATTTTAGCACCAGATCTTCCTCTGTTAAACAAAGTCTTGGAGATAGTTCAGTATTTTTAGTGAACAGACAAGATCCATGCTTATCTGAGTTACTAACACACTGTTAACCACAGGCTCTACCATAGACGCAGAAATAGTCACTTGACCTGGCATCAGCCCAAGTCAACAGTGATTGCAAAAATAAATCCATAATCCCACAGAACTAACAAGAGAAGATAAAAGCATGTCAAAGAAGATAGATGGATTGAGGGACTGACCAGAAAGTAGGAAAACTATATGTGCCTTCAAATGCACAGACAGAAAAACAAGGCAATGCAGTTCATGAAGAACTGAGAAACATGATAGAACAAATAAAAACTATTTCTTTCCATAATGGCTTAAAATGCAAAACTACTAAAAATAGCAAAACTGAAAAAATGGAGAAATGAGACTGAGAAGACAGTAGAAAGGCCAACTATACTAATTTTTTTTTAAAGAAAATAAAAATTGGTAATGGTTGGAGCCAGGAAATAGCACACCTGGTTGAGTATACATATTACAGTGCACAAGTGTGAACTTGGCTTCAAGCTTCTGGTCCCAAACTGCAAGGGGAAAACTACACAAGTGGTGAAATAGTGCTGCATGTATCTCTTTGTCTTACTCCCTATCTCCCCTTCCTTACTCAATTTCTCTCTGCATCTGTCCAATAATAATAATAAAATAAAAAGAACATTAAAATTTTGTAAAGCTTCAGCTTGACTAAGACAAAAAGTGATAGAATTCAATCCAGTATAATTAAAATTGAAGAGACAACATTACAACTGACAATATACAATTACAAAGGATCATGAGAACACTATCAATAAATAATCCAGCAATAAATTGGATAATCTAGCAATGAGTAGATTCTTAGAAATACACAACCTACCTAAAATATATCAATAATTAAAAAATTGCATGCTAAGTAAGAAAACAGCGAATCATTATTAAAATGTTTCCAACAAACGGAAGTTTAGGAACAAGTGTTTTCCCTGGTAAATGCTATTAAGCCGTTAAAGAAAGTTCATTGTATGTATGAGGTCAATGTTATCTTCATGCCAACTCCCGAAATGAGATGATACCACAAAAGAAAACTGCAGGCCACTATTTCTGGTAAACATAGATCCATCACAGTGTTATGAAGTGAGTACATTTGGGGTCAGATAAATGTTAGTGGTGCACCAGGTAGGGCACCAGTTCTGTCATTTGTAAGCCTAGGCTGGAGCTCTTGCGCCACACGGGGAGTGCTATACTGGCAATGGTGGAAGCTACAGAGCTGTGACCTCTATCTGTGTGCCTATCTGTTTCTCCATCTGCATGAGAATCTTTGTCCAGGTTGGTAAAACTCATACACATGTGAGGCCTTGTGATGCCAAAAGACAATAAAATAGAGCATACTTATTATCCTCAGTGTATAGTGAAGGGGCACATGCAAAAAGTGACTGCAAGTGCTGCCTATTTTCATATGATAAATAACTGTGGAGCCTCAAACCTTGACAGTCTGGCTTACAAACCCTTTGTCTGTATCTCTTCTAATCTCTTTTTTTTAACACAGAGAGAACAAATTATTTTCATTAATAAAAATACACGATTAAAAAAAACATTTCTCCAAGGATGTCTCATTAGCAAATTAATGTAAAATGTGCTGTTTTATGCATGTTGATGATATAAGACATTTTTATTCTAAAGAAATGCATTGGACACTTCCTTTACAACAACTTGGTAGACGATTTTACTATTCAACACATAAAACTCGTACAATGACTTGGTGTTTTGGTTTATAAAATTTGTACTTGCCATCATTATGGTAAAAGTGATGGGGGCTCTGCTGACCAATTTCAGAACACTGCAATTTAAAGCAAAAACATGTATGTGGGGAAAAAAAAGCAACAACAAATAATCAGAGGTAACTCCTTATTTCAGTGAAAGATTGATTTCTAGAATCAGTAGAAAGATAAAATATGTAATTGTAACATTGATACAGACTTCAGACTTGGTATAAACATACTATTTGTATAAGTTTTTAAATTGCTGCTATATTGATATTTCCATTATTTTTGTAATATTGTGCCTTAAGATTTTTTTGTTTGCTAAAATAAAAGGAGATAGACTAAAATGTAGCAAATTATCCTTTGAACATTTTACTAAGAAAAAAGTAGCATGTCTGGCAATTTTGCTAGTATTCTAGTCAATTGTTTTGTTTATAATAGATGTGATTGTTAATAAGTGACACATGAAAGCAATATAACAAGACATTTTGTTAGATTCTTATTAATATTTTAAATGATCTTACAGAGGCAGTGAATATTTATTCTCCTCACGTAGTCTCACAGAAATAAAAAAAAGGAAAAATGTTTGCTCTAATATTCAGAGTATTGACTATTTCCAAATAAAGCAGCTGTTGGAAAAATCTACTCACTTAAACTCTGACCTATTTCTACATTTTATTTTTTAGGTATAGTCCCAATGATTAAAAATACAGATATTACTTTATCAAATTAAAAAGTGAAAATTGAATATTTCCAAATAGTTTTACTTGAGTTTTAAAATGTAAATCATCCTTTGAAATGACTAGCCTAATCACTTCATCTAATGGAATGTGAATCTTGACTATAACATGGGTCTATGTGGAGCTAATAATGGTGTCATGAGTGGCTTGGAGGGGAAGAGAGGATTGGATCTGGAAGGAAAAGGGGGAAATATGTATAAATGTAGACAGCTGTAGATATGATGGTTGGCCCATGTCTACAACCTTAGGGGAACTGCGGTGGCTTGCAGTGTGGAGACTGAAGATTCAGAACTCTGGTGGTGGGAATGGTATGGAATTATATCCCTGCTGACATGTAATTTTGTAAATCAGTATTAAATCATTAATGTAATTTGTAATATTTTTTTAAAAGAATGATTATAGTTTCACCAGCAATGTGCCTTTCTTGGACTTGATTGTTCTACTTGTGAATCCCATCTTCAATTTGAAGGTGATGTCACTCTAGGATATGTTTGTAAGTAATTAGTTGATAATGTCAACTTTCCATAGCAATTAATTGGGAGGCATATTATTGTTTTTTGAACAGCAAATATGAGCAGATGTTTGATGTTCTACTTAAGATTCATTCTTGTTCTACTCCCACCCCACATAAACTTTGCCATGGAAAGGAGATGGATGACCAAGTAGCGTTAAACATTAGTGAAGTCACATAGTGGAATAAGTTTGTGTTGGGGCCGGGTGGTGGTGTACTCAGTTGGCCGGCCACATTACAGTGCTTAAGGGCTGGGATAAAGCTCATTCTCCCCACCTGCAGGGAAAACTTTACAAAAAATGGAGCAGTTCTACAAATGTCTCTCTTTCTTTTCCCTTCTCCTCTCAATTTCTCTATAAGATAAAAAATAAATTTAAAAAAGTTTTTATATACGATTACAACATGAAAATAAGGTTTCTTGTTATTTCAGAGATAGACTATTGTGTCAATAGAAAATAATGCACTATTGTGGTCCGGGAGGTAGCACAGTGATAAAGCTTTGGACTCTCAAGCATGAGGTCCTGAATTTGATCCCCGGCAGCACGTGTACCAGAGCGATGTCTGGTTCTTTCTCTCTCCTCCTATCTTTCTCATAAATAAATAATATATTTTTTAAAAAGAAAATAATGCAATATTATATTTAAACTTTCATCTAGTTTTAGTTTGTCATAATAGCAAATACTACACTAATAAAATATTATCCTGTGAACTGTGCTTTTATTTAAAACTGTTTTGCTTTAAGATCCCTGTGTCAATTCTGTATTTATAGAGGTTTCAAATATATTTCTTCAATTACCATAGAGAGTATTGTGTAATTTATTTTACTTTTGAGTTACATTAGGGTATACGTTGTGATTTTAATTAGCATATAGCTGAATAATGGACTAATTTACATATGGGCTGACAACAGGACGGAACTTAAGTACATACCAGGAGGAAAAGTTTCTGTATTAATGTTCACTGCCTGCTCTGGGTTCCGGACTGCTTACTCCTGGCTTTAAGCTTTCCTGTGTGCTCAAGGTACCCTCCCAGGCTGCCTTTCCTGAGAACTGAACACTTGTAACTCAGCTTGTCGGTAAACTCTTAAGACTCTCAACAGCTATAATGAGCAACCTATATCCCTGCCAATAATTGCTTATCTCATGGTGCTGAACTTATATGATATAAATTCTTGAAAATGGTCATATAGAGAAATCAAACCTTTATGACTTTCTTCGCTCTAAGTAAAAGAGAATCTTCCAAGAGTTAAAATCATCTATGATGTTTGTCATTACCTTACTTATTATCAATTTTTTACTCAATATTGTTTTTAGTATTGCTTTCATATTGGACTAGAGACACAAAAGTATAAAATGCAGTCACTATGACATTAATATGAATATTAGCTCTTCTCTGCTTTGTGTTTTAAGTGAAAATATTTAAACTTTCCAGTGGCCTTTATAAGAGAATTGAGCAGGAGTTTTAGCAAAATGTTTTTCTTATGAGAATTATATTAAATATAAACTCAAAGTCCAAAGAATTTTCTTCTTTGTCATGTCACATATGGTGATGAAAAGAAAGAAAACGGACATAGCACTTTAGAAAAGTTAGGCAGTTGAGGGGCGAGAAAGTATATATCCAAAGTCTTGACCATCACTAATCTCAAATAAGGTGTCAGAACTTGGAAGGCAAACATTAACCACTCATATTTTCAAATAAAATAAAAGCACTCAGTCCATCGGCAGAGAGAACAGGAAATTTCTTTCATCTAAGAAGTCATATATCAATGTCTTCAGGTCAGAAGGAAGCAATTGTGAAATATTTCTTATAGTCTGAAGTTTTCCTTTAATCCATTCCAGTCACTCTTACATTAGAAAAATGACTGACGTATGGTTAGACTCCATCAAATGCTACAGAAATGATTTCTCACTGTAACCACTAAAGTTCAGGGAGATAAGCATGAATTGGATACTCATAAAAAGTTAAATAACAACTTCTTAAAACAGCAGAATAAATTATTTTTGTGTTCTGAGCTTTGAGAAATGTATCCTACTTAAAGCATTGGGAGGAATAATGACAGCACCCTGTGATTAAATAATTTAAGGATGTAACAAGGTACAGATTCTGGTGCGAAGTTGATTCCTTTATTTCATTTTCCATAGTTTCATTTTTTTAAAATATAAATGGACATATGCCATAAGGCCTTTTGGATTTGACTTTTCTGAAAATGACTAAGATATACTTTAATTCGTTCTGTATATACAAATATCAACCTGAAAACGATTTTTTTCTGTAGGTGTTTTACTGTTTCAGAGTTTAATAAATTCTGTCAATGTTAGTAGAATACATAGGTTGGAGATATGTTTTTTTTTTTGTTGTTAATAGAAAAATATCGAAGGTATATATAGCAATAATGAATTAAGTTTTAAAATTCTAATATCTACAACTCTAATAACTAATGAATGTGAACATAACTGTGCAGAATTTTAGAATTAAGGATGTGAAGGAGAAAGAAAAGGATGACAAAGTATTTGAGCTATACTCTTTTGTGATGTACTCTCATTTGGCATGGAGAAATAAAGATACTTGGTGTGCTTAAAAAATAAATTTTAGAAGTTAGCATAGATATTTCATTTTGTCCCAATTTTGGCTTCAAATATATCAACATTTGTATGTACAATGTTTTCAGCTTTAGCCTCCTAGCCTCCCTCACTCAGATCTGTTTTTTTGTTTTTTCTAAAACATTATTTAGTGGTGATTTATGACGGTTTAAGTGATGATCCTCAGTTCTTAAAATTCCTGGCACTCAATGAATTTTCTTATCTTCTCCACTTATTTCACTCACTTTCATGGTCAGGCCTTAAGTATTTTCATAAACTGAATCTGATCAGTCTTCAAACAATGCTAATTCCATAACTTTACTTCATGTGACTTCCTTTCATTCTTGAGAGCTGTAGCACCAGAAAAGTATATGATTTAATCTACAACTCTGAATACTTTTCATTCTCTCTTAATCCAAACTATCATAATTTCTTCTCTAGTTTAACAATTTTTAAATATTTATTTATTCACTTTTGCCACCCTTGTTGTTTTATTGTTGTAGTTAATTATTGTTGTTGTTATTGATGTTGTCGTTGTTGGATAGGACACAGAGAAATGGAGAGAGAAGGGGAGGAAGACAGAGAGGGGGAGAGAAAGATAAACACCTGGAGGCCTGCTTCACTGCTTGTGAAGCGACTCCCCTGCAGGTGGGGAGCCAGGGGCCTAACCGAGATCCTTATGCTGATCATTGCACTTTGTGCCACCTGCCCTTAACCTGCTGTGCTACCGACGACTCCAAAGTTTAGCAATTTTTATGATTATCACTGGGACCTAGTGCCTGGTGCCTGCAAGACTTCTACACTGCTCCCAGTGTTCTCTTTTTCCTTCTTGGCACATTTTCTTTTTAAGGGTGAAATATGGGGGTGGGGGAGACAGAAGTGAGACAACAGCAGGACTCTCCACTGTTCATAAACCCTTCCTCCTGCAGTTAAGAAACTTAGGGAGCAGGCGGTAGCACAGTGGGTTAAGCACATGTGGCTCAAAGCACAAGAACTGTGGGAAGGATCCCGGTTCCAGGCATGGGCTCCCCACCTACAGGGTAGTTGCTTCACAGGCGGTTAAGCAGGTCTGCAGGTATTTGTCTTTCTCTCCCCCTCTCTGTCTTCCCCTCCTCTCTCCATTTCTCTTTGTCCTATCCAACAATGACGACCTCAGTAACTACAATAATAAAACAACAAGGGCAACAAAAGGGAATAAATAAATATTTTTTAAAAGAATCGGGGACTTGAACCTATGCACTATTTCGTTCAGTATAGTATGGGAGGGCACCACCATCCGCCTCTAAATTTAGTATTTTTATTTATTTCTTTGATACATTGTTCTTAAGTATTTTATTTATTTAATGAAATAGAGATAGAAAGATAGAGACCAGAGCACTGCTCAGCTGGTTTATGGTGGTGCTAGGGATTGAACCAGGAACCTCGGAGACTTAAGCATGAAAGTAATTTGTATAACCATCATACTATCTCCCTAAACCATAAAAAAATGATATTTTTATTGGGGGAATTAATTGTTTACAGTAAATAAACTTTTAGTACATGTGTAAAATTTCTTAGTTTTCTACAAAACACTTTCACCACCAGCCTAGCTCATCTCAAACATCATGCACCAAAACCTGAAAATGTCTTCCCTCCTTGGCAATCTCAACAGCCTTTGCCCACAGTCCTTACCCCCCATCTGTCAGTCAAAGTTCAGGGCCCAGTATGCCGGGCTAGTTTCATAGCAGGAGGAGACAGATAGCTGAGCTGAGAAGCAGTATTTCTTTATTCACGAGCGAATGTTTCAAAAAACTAATCTAATCCAATCACACCCCAATTCTGTCTCCTCTCTCTCTCCTCTGGGCAGAAGAGTCAGGAACCAAGGAAGTACTTAGGATAGGAGGCGGGGAGAAGGAAGAAGAGGCCAACTAGCAAGGACTAAACCAAAATCTCCGGGAGGCAGGGGGAGTGAGACCAAACCAATGTAACAGAATGACCATGTAAAGAGATCACAAAGTCAAGCAATGTAACAGAAGGGATCCCAGAAGCAGAACTAGAAGCATACCAACACCCGTCCCCTGTGCTACCACAGAATTATTTAGTTTGGTGCAATATACCAAACCCAGTCCAGTCTGTTTCCACTTTCTATTCTGATTTCTCAACTTTTATCCACGAAGAAGATTACCCAACATTCATCCTTCTGGTTTTGGCTTATCTCACTTAACATAATTCTTTCAAGCTCTATCCAAGATGAGATGAAGAAGGTGGTTTCATCATTCTTAATAGCTGAGTAGTGTTCCATTGTATACTGTAACTTTCCATATATATCACAATTTTCTTAGCCACTCATATGTTGCTGGATATCTAGGTTGATTCCAGGTATTAGCTATTACAAATTGTGTTGCTATGAACAAAGGTATATACAGATCTTTTTTGGATGCATATGTTTGATTCCTTAGGATATATCACCAGGAGAAGAATTGACAGATCATAGGATAGGTCCATCTCTAGGCTTGTGAGTATTCTCCATACTGCTCTTCACATGGGATAGACCAACTGGACCAATTTACATTCCCAATAGCAGTGTGGGAAGTTTCCTTTACTCCTGTAACCCCTCCAGCACTTTTTTTTTCTTTTCTTTTCTTTTCTTTTCTTTTCTTTTCTTTTCTTTTCTCTTCTTTCCTTTTTTTTTAATTTTTGATTTGGTGGGCTTAATGGTTTACTGTAAAGTTTTGATACATATGTAAAAGATCTCAATTTTCTGTAAGACACTTGATATTTTTAATCCAGAAGTATCTTTTAACTGAGAGAATAAGATCGTATCACTTCTGTCTTTAGGATCCTGATTACTAAACTATTTGCTCTGCTTTGTATCTTAATTCTTTCCAGCAACCAAGTTGCAAATGTTACCGTGATGCCAACCTGACTTACCTGGGAAGATGAACTCATCAATGTGTCCTGAAACCCCACCTCCCCAGAGTTCTACTCAACCAGGGAAAGATAGAAACAGGTTGGTGGGGGGGGGGGTGGCTGGATCAACTTGTTAACACCCATGTCCAGTGGAGAAGCAATTACAGAAGCCAGACAGTCCACCTTCTGTACTCCATAAAGATCTTTGGTCTTTGGTCCATAACCCCAGATGGATAAAGAATAGAGAAGCTTCCAATGGAGAACATGGGATATGGAACTCTGGTGATGGGAATTATATGGAATTATACACCTCTTATGCCACAATCTTGATCATTATTAAATCACTAATTTAAAAAAAGTACACAGAAAAAAGATCTTATAACTCTATATACAAAGATAAATTCAGTATTCTCTCATTGCTCTTAAAATGAAGGTGTTTCCTCCATGTTGCCTGTTCTCTGCATTTTGGACACCTAAGCAATGTTCCAAACTCACCTACACCACACTCTATGTTTCCAAACTACAGTTATAAAAGTTTTCTTTTAGTCCCTCATTGTCACTCTATCTTCTCTAAAGTTATAGTCTAATTAGACCCTATTCCCTTTGCCTGACTATTCTTTTTCTCAATTTCCTTGGTTTTATGAAGTCAACATAATAGAGGAGCTTTCCCATATACATTATCAAATGGTCTATACAAACCTTGATAACTTTATAGTAAAGTAATTAATGTGCACATTGACAGAGGAAGCATTTGGATTTTAAAAATATATTATTTCATTCTTAATGGTTGCCAGAGTCCCTGGTCATACAAGAAATTTTTTATAGATATTACTTGAACAGTGTATAAAAAGCTAGCCGAATGACTTGTTGAGAGATGTTTTGCAATAAATTATATTTTTATTGAGACTGTAATGGTTCTAGCTTGGTACTACACTGGTGTTCAATAAATGTCAGCTTGAAATGGGGGAAATGCAATTTAAGACTTTGTGTTTACATCCATGGCCAAACAAGTCTATTTATATAAATGTACTGTGATCATCAAATGGAACAGTGATCTGAAAGTTCTGTTACTTGATAAATAATTAGGTGATCTACCAGATTCCAAGTTTCATATGGCTGAAATATATCTTTGACAAGTTTACATTGACGGAGAATAGAAATTGCAACTGTTTCTCAGTAGACAGTGTACTGTGTTCTAATTTCTAAATATTTTTTCTTCTAAAACTTCAGGTCAGCCAGAACTAAATGTGTTCCTCTTCTTCATTTCTAGCTGTTTCTATGCACTTTTTACCCACTAATTATATTGTTTGTCAAGCTACATTAAAGGTAGATTTTCTTAGAAAGAGAATTTTGTATTTCCCTAGCCATAAATTATCCAGAGTACTTTTGTCTATCTTTGAAGACAATCTTCCTTTGAAATACATTATAGTTTGGATAGAAATACCTAATAATTACTTTTTAATTAGAGTATGCATGACTTCATTGACTTTGTAACACTTGAGGAAAATGACAGTAAAATGGGATTTCTCATTTTGAAAGGTGAAGTCTATGACTTGTTTCTCTTAGCTGTAGTTGTTCCTTGAGGGCACTAAAATTATATTAAATTATCCTCTATTGTAGAGAAAATATTTGCATGGAATCTACAAAAAGATATGTTTTCCTATGTTGTTCCTAATCTACTCCAGCCACCATATCTAATAGAATAATATGTGCATCTATTGAGAGTTCTCTCACTCTCTTTGCATCTCTTACAGTAAAATTAATGATTTAAAAAATAGTTCCAAAAATAGAGTATATTCCCTCCTCAAAAGTCATAAACTAATTATATAAGATTGAATGACATTGTGAAATGTCACAATGATGTGCTATCGGTTGTATACTTGCAATATAGATGTAAAGCCGAAGTGAACTCATTAAAACAGTCTTCCATTTTAGATTGTATACATAGTACCTATTTGTATGGTTTTATTAGAAGATGTCATTCTCAAGAGAAGCTCCATTCTCTTGAGATACAATCCTAGTTATTTGTGTTAGAAGACACAGAAATTCTGTGAACTTCTAAATAGGATTTTTTCCTAAGTCAAAGGCAGCTAAGATAGTAGGGAGACAGGTAGTGGTGCACCCAGTTTAGAACACAAGTTCCCATTTGCAAGGAATAAAATTTGAGCCCCCTGCTCATCACCTTTGTGTGTGGGAGAGGGGTGGGGGGGGACTCTTTGGAAGCATTAAAGTAGGTCTGCAAATGTCTAAATATCTATATTTCTATTTCTCTTTATTTCCCCCTCCCTTTTCAATTTCTCTCTGTCCTATGAAGTAAAAAAAAAAAAAAAAAAAAAAAAAAAAAAAAAAAAAAAGAAAGAAAGAAAGAAAAAGAAGGAAGGGAGGAT
This sequence comes from Erinaceus europaeus, assembly GCF_950295315.1. Lineage (NCBI taxonomy): Eukaryota > Metazoa > Chordata > Mammalia > Eulipotyphla > Erinaceidae > Erinaceus > Erinaceus europaeus. The sequence continues at coordinate 90,487,672 of NC_080168.1, read as the reverse complement.
TATATGTGAGAGCCATTGATTCCTAGTGCAGGTGTTGAGTCCCAGTAATAACTCTGGTGGCAGTGAAATAAGTAAGATAAGATCAATAATAATAATAAAGGAGAACTTTGTATATACATAAATATTCACTTAGGCATTTGTTTTAGAGATCACTGAATTACGAAACCATGCTGCTAATGCCCCCCTCCAAAAAAAAAGTTAGAATTAGTCTGAAATATCTTGTCTTCAAAATTTTAACCATCTTTTAATTTCTGTAACTGGTAACTCTTTAAATAATCATTGCAGCAAGTTATCCTGGATCCAGACCCTGGTTCCTCACCCTTAGGTGTCACTTCACAAGTAGTGAAGCAGTTCTGCAGGTATCTCTTTGTTTCTCTCCCTATGAAGTGGTCTCTTATTGCTGTCTTTATTTATTTATTTATTTACATTTCTCTAACAGTCAGTGACTTAGAGGATTTTTTTCATAAGTCTGATAGCTTTTGGGATCTACTCTTTGATGAACATTCTGTTTATATCCTCTCCCCATTTTTGGGGTCATTTATTTTTTAAGTTTTATTTTTATTTTATTTTTTTTAATTTATTTTTTATTTAAGAAAGGATAAATTAATGAAACTATTTTGTTGTTGCTGAGTTTGGTGAGCTCTTTATATATTTTGGTTATTAGTCTTTTGACTGGTATATGGTATACAAAGGTCTCACATTCTATAAGTAATCTTTTTGTTTGGGTGGTGGCTTCTTTTGCTGTGGAGAAGGTTTTCAGTTTGATCTAGATCCATTGGCTTATTTATTATTATTTTTTAGTCTTCTTTGCATTTTCATTTCACTGAAGATGTCCATAAAATTTAGATGGGAAAGAGTTCTGCTAATATTATCCTTTAAGTATTTGATAGTTTCTGGTCTAACATCCAAGTCCTTGGTACATTTGGAGTTTATTTTTATTTATGGCAATATATAGTAGTTCAGTTTCATTCTTATACATGTTTCAACCCAATTTTTTGAACACTATTTGTTGAAGAGACTCTCCATTCTCTAATACATGGGCTCTCTTATCAAAAATTAGATGATCACAAGTGTAGGGCTTATCTCTGGACTTTCAATTTTATTCCATTGATCAGAGTGTCTGTTTTTTGTTCCAGTACCAGGCAGTTTTTATTACAATGGCCCTATAATAAGGTTAGGGTTCTGGGAGCATAATGCCTTCAGTTCTGTTATTTTCTTAAGATTTTGTGTGTGTGTGTGTGTGTATGCTTTTAGGTGTTTTCTGTTTCCAGATAAACTTTCACAACTTTTGCTCCATTCTTTTCAAAAGTACTGGGGCTTTGATGGGGACTGCATTAAATTTGTATATGGCTCTGGGTAGAATATTCACTTTGATATTAGTTCTTCTAATTCGTGAACATGGACTATATTCCCACGTCTGTGCAGCTTTTTCTATTTCATTGAATAGTGTCTCATAGTTTTCTGTACACAAGTCTTTCACTTCTTTTGTTAGGTTTATTTTAGATATTTTATTGATTTTGTTACTATAGTGAATGGGTTTACTTTCTGGATTTCATGTCACTTAGTGTTTGCATAAAGGAATGCTGCCAAATTTTTGTATGTTCATCTTGTAGCCTGATGCCTTACTATATTGCTTATTATTTTCCTGGAGTTTTCTGCTGGATTCTTTAAGTTTTTCAATGTATACTATTCTATCATCTGCAATTAGTGACAATCTGACCTCTCCTCAAATTTGTAGCTCTTTAATTCCTTTCTCTATGGCAAGAACTTCTAACACTCTGTTGAATAGTACTGGTGATAGTGGACATCCCTGTCTAGTACCTGATCTGAGCAGGAATGCTTTCAGTGTGACACCATTGCACAGGATGTTAGATGTGGTTTTGCTATCTATGAACTCCACTATCTTAAGGAATTTTCCATCTATAATGATTTTTGTAGTGTTTTGATCATGAAGGGATGTTAATTTCTCAAAGGTTTTCTCTGCATCTGTTGAGATGATAATGTGGTTTTTGATTTCTTTCATTAATGTAGTTTATCACATTTACTGATTTAATTACATTGTACCTATTGGCCCTATCACCTGATACTAAGAAAAAATAAATGAGGGAGATACTGTTTAAAGGTATTATCATTTTTGTAAAATTTATCAAATTTTTAGACTTCTAAACTCTAGTGTTCAATGTTATCTTAAATGTTGAAAAAGACATAATTGCTAAACTCAACTGAGTTAGTTCTTACTATGTGTGCTTAACCCACCAACTGAGTTATTTCTGAGTGATCAAAGCCCCTTCCAACAACTTGAAAATCATGTGAATTCTCAGTATTTCTACCTCAGGTTGTTTAATTAGTTAGAATAGCACACAGAAGTCAGAAAACTTATGTCCACTTATTCACTAGATCAATTTATTATCAAGGTTATTAAAGAATAGAAAGCAACAGCTAGATTTGGAAGAAATGAATTGGACAAGATATGTGTTAAAGGGAAGAGTTTCTATGCTCTAAGTACACATTATCCCTCAGATCTTCACATATTCAACAACCAAGAAGTTGAGACCTCATTTTTAAACAATTATTGTTATCAATAGTATGTTAAAAGTTTGTAAGATTACAAGGCATAGTTGCACACCCACCACCAAAGTTCTGTCTCCCAACCCTCCCACTTCCCAAGGATAACCACCATATTAAATAACCAACCCCCCTTTAAATACAAAGCTTCATTATATAGACGTGATTGATTAACACAAAGGCCCTTACAAATGATCTCTACCTCAAGTCCCTCTTCCCTCCCAGAATTTTAGGGGTAAAAAGACAATAAAAGTTCCACACATAGTTCCAGTGGAGACTTGGCTAAGAGTCTCCATTACCCAGCCTCAGTAGTTATCTAAAAGTTAACTTTATTGACATACCAAAAGACATCTGTAGCACTCTAAATGCACTGGAGCTGGTAGAGAATAGGAAGACAAAAAAAAAAGTATGAAAAAGGATAAAAAGGATGACAGAAGACCTAGTGGGGGTTGTATTGTTATGTGGAAAACTGAGAAATGTTATGCATGTACAAACTATTGGATTTACTGTTTAATTAATCCTCCAATAAAGAAATTTTAAAAAGACTAGATATGTATTCTCAGCTGTCTGATATTACATTATTTGTAAACCACATCTATTTTTTTGTCAGAAGAGCGAACATTTATTTCCATATTTTTTAGTAATATGTTAAAAAATAATATCGTGGTTCTGTCTTTCTTGTTTCAAGGGCATCTTACATTTCCTGTAAAAGTGTAAACATTCAGTGCCTTGATACAGCTGTGTTTTGTTGTAAAAAGTAGTAGGAATGAAAAAGAATTAAAGATCAACTCAATATTAGGCAATGTTGACAACAGTCTTATTTTTGCTATTACATAGTGATACTACACACTAATTTTGATAATTTTTGACAGTTTTAAGCACTTTGTTCTATTTCAAGAGTATCATATTATGATTCAAGGTGCAAATTAGTATTATCATTTTTTCTTTTCCTTTATTTTTTTTCTTTCTTTCTTCTTCTTTTTTTTTTTTTTGAATGGAGGGGAAGAAGTAAGAACATTGCTTACAATGTTGAGTGCAAAATAGGAGTATGTGTTAATTGATGATTAATGAATTAATTAATTTTTAAATAGTGGCCCACTCAATCAAGTTGAGCTCTTTTTAAAAGAATTTATTTATTTATTTATGAGAAAGATAAGAGGAGAGAAAGAACCAGCCATCACTCTGATACATGTCCTGGCAGGTATCAAACTCAGGACCTCATACTTGAGAGTTTAGTGCCTTAGCCACTGAGCCACCTCCTGGACCACTAATTTATTTATTTTTATGTTGGAGCTGAAGATTAATTCGGCCCTCAGATATGCCAATACTGTGCTTTAGTGCTTTGAACTAGCTTCTGGTCTTATAAAGTGTTTCAAAAGAATGATATCATATTAGTAATAAAAGAGATTTTGTAGTGTCTATTATGTACTACACATTATCTTGGCAATTGATACATAACAATAATTCATGAATTGACTATCTCTTAGCAGTGATATGAGATTGTTGATAATGTTGTGGTTACTTCACAAATGGAAACTGAGTCACAGAAGTTAAATAAAGCATTCATAACCGTATCTATGGGTCTAGAGTCAGGATTCAAAGCCAGACAATAAAGGACCAAGGTTTATGCTCTGAAATAGTGCATTGCTCTGTCTTAATGGCAAAAACAAAAAGAAGAGTAAATGAGTAAAAAAGAAAAAAAAAAGGAAAGAAAAAAGCTCTCCAATTTATAGTTCTTCTTCTTCTAGAGTTTGCCCTTCTTCCGTAGCCAGTCAACAAGGTCAGGTTGAAAGCTGTCAGGAGCTGCTTGTTGCTGGCTTTGAAAGTGACTGGGATCCATGTGGATTCAGTCGGCTAGGAAGGATCGTCAGTTTCCCCAATAAATGGGTACTCACGGGATGCACCACGAGAAGGTCAATCTAATGCATCCAATTTATAGTGCATACATTTTATGCATGTCAGTATATTTTTCCATTTTAGTTTATAACTTATCTTCTACTTTCATCTTTGATTGCATGAAATTTCAGTCTTACTTATTATGAGAAATATTGCTGATGACTGACAGGCCCTTTTAGCCTAATATAGTGGGTTTGCCTTCAAATCCACTGATCATTAGTGTCCAGCATTGATTCTCAGCTAACTAGCCCAAATGCCAAAAGGTTGACTTCTATTTCACTTGAGAGTTTCTACAACTTTTCTTGTAGTTTATATTTCTTATAATTTGCTGACTTTTATCTGCAGTACTCTCTTAATTGATACCTATTTTCCAGTGTCTGCTTTTTAATCCTATACACATGGTTTTAGATTTTATACATTGTGAAATCCAAGAAAAAAATAGGTTTCCTGTCTCTTAAATTAGAATCTTGTAGAATTAAGATTCTCAAATGCTCAAAAAGTTTTAGGGATGTAGCTTAATGCTTGCAGAGCTTCCATCTTCAGTAATTGTAGTGATGTTCCTGTAATTTTTTCTTTTTCTTCATCACTTACTTTTATCATCTTAAATTCATATTTTTATCTCATACGAAGGGTATAGAAAACTGAATATATGCTATAAAAAGTTTTCATCTTTCTAACACTTACCTACATAGGAGCTTCATCATGCAACATACTAGAAATAGACTTCCCTTTCTGGTTTATTGTAAATACTATTAAAAACATTCAGAATTTATTAGCAATAATATGACAATATTTTAGCTTAATGTTGGTCCAAGTTCATATAATTTGTTATGGCGGCATAGCATTAGCATGCTGGGTTTTAAATAATTCACCAAGTATCTTAATCTATCCCCTTTCTATTTACATCTATATTGTCTGAGACTTTGTCTTTGCCCCCTGTCTTTCCTTGTGTGTGAAATGTATTTTAAACTACCTATAAAAGTCTAAAAAAAATGGCTCCTGCTTTGTCCACCACAAAGCCTAACACCGCTGGGAATGAGTTGAGTCTTCTGCACATACAAACCATTATGAACCATGGCTTCATCATTTACCACTGACTGTGCATTGCTGTCTGCTTAATGGACCACTGTGCCTCTATGATGTCTATTTGCCCCTTTGCTACTCTGTTAGAAATTACTCTAATTGCATCTCCTTGAGGGCTTGCATTTGTCTTTATTAAAATTTCCTTAAGTCGTATTAGTTTAGTGTGACTGTGTTTATTTAGAAGAATCTCTCCTGGTCACATATAAATGTCAAAGTTGGGACTTTTCTTTTTCAACTCATATTAATTGATGTGAAAATCCTCACCAATTTGTGAGAATCAGGCTGTCAGAGTCTGCTGGGCAATGAAGGACTTATGAGAAATGAATGATATGTGAGAGGTTTTTTTTAATAGGTGAAAGCTAATTAGCTAAGGTAATTTTTTATGGCTGTATTATTCTGTCAAGGAATTATAAGAAAACTGAGTTCAGAAATATATGCTAATTATATGTTTCTATTCAAAATATCCAAATTAAATGAATCTATTCACTTTTGCCTACAAACTTAAGAAATTACATAATAACTACACAAGTAGGGGCATTTTTATAATTACAAATAAATATTTACTATTTTGTAGATTTGATTTCCTGATCCATCCCAGAACATTAATTAACTGCAAGAAATTGTATATTATTTTATGTCACAGGGACATTACTGAGTGCTCTTAGGTGACTTTTTTTCGAAATAGAAAGAGACTGAAACACAGGGAGAGAAGGAAAGATACAACAAAACTAAAGTCCCTCCCCCACCAGTGTGCTGGGGGTTAAGTCCACCCTGTCTGACGAGATACTTTGCTTGCCTGAAATTCTATCTTTTACCAAAGCAGTACGTATCTGCTAAACTCGAGGTAGTTCTGTTTTCAGTAGTAAAGGTAATATTAAAAAAAAACTAATTTACAAGAATCTGCCAACAAGGAAACCATATGTCTGCTATCAATTAGTACCTCTTTGTAGGTAAAAATTCTTCAGAACTATGTCTGCCCTAAGAACAATAGACTTTGTCACTCACTATCACCTGATCCTTTCTGGCTTTAACCAATATCTGTATATAAAGCCATCTGTTTTACAAATGCTCATTTACTGGTATGGAATCTGAGCCAAAGAATCCATTTTACAAATACTGGTTAATTACTTACTTTGAAAAATCAACTTCTAAGTTATTTGCATTCTAAAGAGGCAAAATGTATGTTGTTTTATAATCAACAGTTATAGTGATTAAAAACTCAAAGTATGAATATATTTAAAAAATTGTTTTTTAAAAAATATTTATTTTATTTATTCCCTTTTGTTGCTCTTGTTGTTTTATTGTTATAGTTATTATTGTTGTCATTGTTGTTGGATAGGACAGAGAGGAATGGAGAGAGGAGGGGAAGAAAGAGAGGGGGAGAGAAAGATAGACACCTGCAGACCTGCTTCACCACCTGTGAAGCGACTCCTCTGCAGGTGGGGAGCCATGGCTCGAACGGGGATCCTTCTGCCAGTCCTGCTTTGCGCCACCTGAGCTTAACCCACTGCACTACAGCCTGACTCCCCTAAAAAATTGATTTTTAAAAATGTTTTATTTGAGAAAATTGTATATTAACTTGTAGTTCTGAGGCATCACAGACCATTTCCCCAATTTTTTACAGTAATAACATCTCCCATATATTTCTATAGTATAGTATCATAACCAAAAATTTGACATCAGTACAGTGTACCTGCATTTTCCTGATTTCAACTATTTGGCATATATTCATTTTTATTTGTACATGTGTTCTTTTTATTTTTTTATGGAGGAAGAAGAGATAAAGAGAAAGAAAAAGACAGAGTAAAGGAAAGATACCTATAGCATTGATGCACTGCTCCTGGAACTTCCTTGCAGGTAAGGAAAGGTTCCTCACACATGATAATATGTGCTCTCTACTGGGTACTCCACTACCCAAACCTGGTACATGTGTTCTTGTGTACATTTAATACTATGCTATACTGTCACAGATACAGATTCATGTGACCACAGGTACATGTGACCACCACAACTGCAAAGATACAGATGGATACACCAATTATAGATCAAAGATCTCTCATACAGCTCTTTTATAGCTACTTTGGCTCATTAATTTCCATTGATAGTGAAACCACCATTTTTTTCTTAATCTCTATCATTTTGTTATTTCAAGTATGTTACTTGTCTTATAAGTTATGTACGCTTTCTTCTCTTTTAAATTAAAAAAAAATTATTTATTTATTTAATAGAGACAGAGGAATTGAGAAGGGATAGAGAGATGAATAGGGAAAGAGTCAGATACCTGCAGCCCTACTTCACTATTCATAAAGTGTTCCACCTGCAGTTGGGGACCAGGAGCTTGAACCTGGGTCCTTATACGCAGTGGTGTGTGATACTAACTATGTGTGCCACCATCTCGCCTGTAAACTTTTTCATTAATTACAATTACCTTAAGATACATTCAACTTGTATATTAATTTCCTTGGGACTAACTCTACCAAAATTAATTTCTTATTAGTGTTCAATATTCCTTAATGTGAATGAACCATAACTACTTAAGTTTTCATCTACTAAGGGATATTTGGTTATTCCTACATTTTTAATTTCTCATTTTCATTTTGTAACATAATCACATTATTACTTAGAAAATACTGCTTCTTTTTGACAACATTTGAATTTCCCAACATACAGTTCTACTATAACTTTTGTTTTATATTTTAAAGTTGGCCTTTTATTTAACCTTGAAAGCTTGTCAATATACCACCTGTCAATGGCCTGAATTGACCTACTAAAATTCAGAGTAGGCAAATAGATAAGAAATCACAAGACAACCATAAGTTGCCTGCAGGAATCTCACCTAACTCAACAAGACAAACACAGACTCAAAGTGAAAGAATGGAAAACTATCGTACACACTAATGAACCACAAACATGGACATGACAGCTATTCTCATATCTGATAAGATAAGCCTTAAAATAAATTTAATAAAAAAGATAGAAATGGATATTACTTAATGCTCAGAAGATCAGCCAATCAAGAGGACTTACCAATTGTTAATATCTATGTACCCAGTGAGAGGCCATCTAAATACATCAAACATCTACTGAGAGAGCTACAGCAATATATTAACAGCAACACAGTAATGGGGAATTTCAACACCCCACTCTCTCAACTTGACAGATCATCCAGGCAAAAAATCAATAAAGAAATGAGGGAACAAGATGAAGAGATAGATAAACTAGAAATGTTGGCATTTTAAGAGCCACTCACCCCAAAAACTGGAATACACATTCTATTCAAGTACACATGGGTCTCAAAGATAGACTACATGTTGGGACACAAAGACAGTGTCAGAAAATTCAAGAGTATTGAAATAATCCAGAGCATCTTCTTGAGAAGATGGCGGACTGAGAAGCTTCTAGCAGCGTGTGCTCTGATCACAACTTCTGGAATGGGTAGGATTTTCTGCCTTTAGCAGGCCAGTCAATAAGGGGTCCTAGTGGTGACACCAAAGAGGTGACTATAATTTAATTTGGGTTAAGAATTAGAGTAAAGGTGGCACGGACTAGCGGGCGGGCTGCTCCAGACTTCCCAGGAGGCGGCGGGCAAGGTGGGTGCGCCGGGCATTGTCCTCCGCCCAGGAAGACGGCTCCTCCGCCAGTTGCAGAGCGCTACTGGGCGGCCGCCAGAGGACCCGGAGGGAGCACTATAGCTCGGGGGCTTTCTCTTGGGAGTCTCCAGGGACCGTGACCCTGAGGGCGGATCCAAAGACTTCTTAGGTATAGCTCTAATTGGATCAAAGGACTTGGAGCTAGTTTTCATTTTCGAGAAATCCTTTAAAAAAGTCTGAAGGGGGGGGTTTCTGGGAAGATGGTGGACTGAGAAGTTGCTAGCCACTGAGCTCCGAACACATCTCCTGGAAACAGTAGGATTTTCTGCCTTTAGCATGCCAGCCAATAAGGGGCCATAGTGGTGACACCAAGGAGGTGACTATAACTTAATTTGGGTTAAGAATTAGAGTAGGGGAAAAAAATTCTTTTTTCTTCCTTTTAATTTTCAAGCATACCTCCTTCCCCCCCCCCCCACATAAGCAGTCCCTGGGGACCAGCTCCTAGCAGGATAACCCACACCACCAAACAGGGTGCTTTTTTGAATTCACTGATACACATTTGGGAATTTCCTTGCACTGCTCTTTAATTACACTCTTTTTCTATCTTCTCCCTTTTCTCTCTCTTGTCTCTCTCTCTCTCTTTTTAATTTTGTCATACACTTCTTCCTTCTTCTTTGACTTTCTGAATTTGTGAATTATTTTGGGGAAGAAATCTGACTCAGAGTGGACTCTCTATGTGTGTAAATCTGCTCTACTTCCCTTTCCCCTCTTGTTACCCCTAGAATATACACTGGATAGTAGATTTGCATAACTGTCTATTCTTGCTATCCTCTCTTTCTTTTCTCTTTCTTCACTGGGATTTGGTTATTATCTTTTCATGGACTGGAGAAATTGTTTGGCTAACTGGTAACGATTAAACTACTTCAATACTTACTTCAGTTGCTACTGTAAGTCCGGAGGTTGGTGAGTGCAATTGTCATAAAGGTATTTAGTACAGTTTTACTTGCACTCAAGACACAACAACTGAGGAACAACAGAGCATAAAAAAAGAAACACATAAATTAAAAAAAATGGGTAGATCAAAAACAAATAAAACTGCTACTACAATGAATGAAGACAAGAGCCAAGAAGTAACTACAAATCAGCCAGAAGTAACCATAGATAAGAAAAGTATGCAAGCAATAATAAACTTATTAATCACAGAAATGAAAACAACATTGGAGGAAAGGAATGGCAGTATTAGGGAAACAACAGTTGAGACCCCCAAGGAAAATACTGATTATCTTGAGGCAATTAGAGAACTGAAAGCTGAAATAGCTGTAATGAAGAAAGAAGCTGAAGCAAGGGAAAGCAGACTAACAGAAGCAGAAAACAGAATTAGTCAGACAGAGGATGAGTTAGAGAAAACTAAGAAAGAGGTGAAAGAACTTAAAAATAGATTAACAGACACTGAAAACAACAACAGAGACATATGGGATGATCTCAGAAGAAGTAACATTCATATAATTGGCCTGCCAGAGGAAGAAAGAGAGGAAGGGGAAGCAAACATTCTAGAGGAAATAATAGAAGAAAACTTCCCAGACCTGAATAACAGAAAGGATATCAAGGTTCAAGAGGCCCAGAGAGTGCCAAACAGAATCAACCCAGACCTGAAGACACCAAGACACATCATAGTCACAGTGAGAAGTAGTAAGGATAAAGAAAGGATCCTAAAGGCTGCAAGAGAGAAACAAAAAGTCAAATACAAGGGAAAACCCATAAGATTATCTGCAGACTTCTCCACTCACACTCTAAAAGCCAGAAGGGAGTGGCAAGATATCTATCGAGACCAGAATGAAAAAGGGTTTCAACCAAGGATAATATATCCTGCTAGACTTTCATTCAAACTAGATGGAGGGATCATAACCTTCTTAGAAAAACAACAGTTAAAGGAGGCAACCATCACCAAGCTGGCCCTGAAAGAGGTACTAAAAGACCTCTTATAAACAAGAACATCACTATAATACTTGCAATATATCAGAGCAAACAAAAATTTTTTAGAACAATGGCACTACAATACATTAAATCCATAATATCAATAAATGTCAATGGCTTAAACTCACCCATCAAAAGGCATAGGGTGGGGGGATGAATCAGAAAACATAACCCAACCATATGCTGCTTGCAAGAATCCCATCTGTCACAACAAGATAAACACAGACTTAAAGTGACAGGATGGAAAACTATCATACAGGCTAACGGACCACAAAAAGGGCAGGAACAGCCATTCTCATCTCAGACACGATAGATTTTAAATTAAATAAAGTAATAAAAGATAGGCAAGGACATTACATAATGATTAGAGGATCAATCAGCCAAGAAGACTTAACAATTATTAACATCTATGCACCCAACGAGGGACCATCTAAATACATTAAGCATCTACTGAAAGAATTTCAAAAATACATCAATAGTAATACAATAATAATGGGAGACTTCAATACCCCACTCTCACACTTAGACAGATCAAAAAGGCAGAGAACCAATAAAGATACAAGAGAATTGAATGAAGAGATCAACAGACTAGACCTCTTGGACATTTTCAGACTCCTCCACCCCAAAAAACTGGAATACACCTTCTTTTAAAATCCACATAACTCATACTCAAGGATAGACCACATGTTAGGCCACAAAGACAGCATCAATAAATTCAAGACCATTGAAATCATCCCAACTATCTTCTCAGACCACAGTGGAGTAAAACTAACAACAAACGGAAAATTATTAAAAGACACAGAATTTAGAAACTAAACAACATGCTCCTTAAGAACCACTGAGTCAGAGACTCACTCAAGCAGGAAATTCAAATGTTCTTGGAAACAAATGAAAATGAAGACACAACCTATCAAAATATTTGGGACATAGCTATAGCAGTACTGAGAGGGAAACTTATAGCAATACCATCACATATTAAACACCAAGAAGAAGCTCAAATGAACGACCTTACTGCACACCTCAAGGACTTAGAGGAAGAGGAACAACGGAACCCTAAAGCAACCAGAAGGACAGAAATCACTAAAATTAGAGCAGAAATAAACAACATAAGAAATTAAAGAACCATACAATAGATCAATGAAGCCAAATGTTGGTTCTTTGAAAGATTAAACAAAATTGACAAACCCCTAGCCAGACTCACCAAACAAAAAAGAGAGAAACTCAAATTAATAGAATTGTAAACAATGCAGGAGACATCACAACTGACACCACAGAAATCCAGAGAATCCTGCGAAACTTCTATAAAGAATTATATGCCACCAAGCTAGAGAATCTGGAAGAAATGGAACAATTCCTAGAAACCTATGCACTTCCAAAACTGAACCAAGAAGAACTACAAAATCTAAATGCACCAATCACAGACAAAGAAATTGAAACCATTATTAAGAATCTCCCCAACAACAAAAGTCCTGGACCAGATCGCTTCACAAATGAATTCTACAAAACTTTCAGGAAACATTTAATACCCATACTTATTAAGCTATTCCATAAGATTGAAGAAACAGGAATACTCCCTTCCACCTTTTATGAAGCCAACATCACCCTGATACCAAAAGCTGACAGGGACAGAACAAAAAAGGAAAACTACAGACCAATATCTCTGATGAACATAGATGCCAAATATTAAGCAAGATCTTGGCCAACCGGATACAGCAACATATCAAAAAGATTGTTCATCACGACCAAGTGGGATTCATCCCAGGAATGCAAGGCTGGTTCAACATCCGTAAGTCAATCAGTCATTCACCACATCAATAAAAGCAATGTCAAAAATCACATGATTATCTCAATAGATGCAGAGAAAGCCTTTGACAAAATCCAACACCCATTCATGCTCAAAACTCTACAAAAAATGGGAATAGATGGGAAATTCCTCAAGATAGTGGAGTCTATATATAGCAAACCTACAGCCAACATCATACTCAATGGACAGAAGCTGAAAGGATTCCCCTTCAGATCGGGGACTAGACAGGGCTGTCCACTGTCACCATTACTCTTCAACATAGTATTGGAAGTTCTTGCCATAGCAATCAGGCAAGAGAAAGAAATCAAAGGAATACAGATTGGAAGGGAAGCAGTCAAGCTCTCACTATTTGCAGATGATATGATAGTATACATAGAAAGACCTAAAGAATCCAGTAGAAAATTACGGGAAGTTATTAGGCAATATAGCAAGGTATCAGGCTACAAAATCAATGTACAAAAATCAGTGGCATTTCTTTATGCAAACACTAAATCTGAAGAAGAAGACATCCAAAAATAACTCCCATTTACTGTTTCAGCAAAATCAATCAAATACCTAGGAATAAAGCTGACCAAAGAAGTGAAAGACTTGTATGCTGGAAACTATGAGTCGGTACTCAAGGAAATAGAAACTGATACCAAGAAATGGAAAGATTACCATACTCATGGATTGGAAGAATAAATATCATCAAAATGAATATTCTCCTCAGAGCCATATACAAATTTAATGCAATACCCATCAAAGTTCCACCAAGCTTCTTTAAGAGAATAGAACAAACACTACAATCATTTATCTGGAACCTGAAAACACCTAGAATTGCCAAAACCATCTTAAGGAAAAGAAACAGAAATGGAGGCATCACACTCCCAGACCTTAAACTATATTATAAAGCAATCATCATCAAAACAGCAAGGTACTGGAACAAAAATAGGCACAAAGACCAGTGGAACAGAATTGAAAGCCCAGAAGTGAATGCCAACACCTATGGGCATCTAATCTTTGATAAGGGGGCCCAAAGGATTAAATGGGAAAAGGAGGCTCTCTTCAATAAATGGTGCTGGGAAAACTGGGTTGAAACATGCAGAAGAACAAAATTGAACCACTTTATCTCACCAGAAACAAAAATCAACTCCAAATGGATCAAAGACATAGATGTCAGACCAGAAACAATCAAATACTTAGAGGAAAACATTGGTAAAACACTTTCCCACATACACCTCAAGGACATCTTTGATGAATCAAACCCGATTGCAAGGAATACTAACGCAGAAACAAACCAATGGGACTACATCAAATTGAAAAGCTTCTGCACATCCAAAGTAACTATTAAACAAACAGAGAGACCCCTCACAGAATGGGAGAAGATCTTCACATGCCATACATCAGACAAGAAACTAATCACCAAAATATATAAAGAGCTCAGCAAACTTAGCACCAAAAAAGCAAATGACCCCATCAAAAAATGGCAGAGGATATGAACAAAACATTCACCTCAGAGGAGATCCAAAAGGCTAACAAACGTATGAAAAACTGCTCTAGGTCACTGATTGTCAGAGAAATGCAAATTAAGACAACACTAAGATACCACCTCACTCCTGTAAGAATGGCATACATCAAAAAAGGACAGCAGCAACAAATGCTGGAGAGGATGTGGGGACAGAGGAACCCTTTTACATTGCTGGTGGGAATGTAAATTGGTACAGCCTCTGTGGAGAGCAGTCTGGAAAACTCTCACAAGGATAGACATGGACCTTCCATATGATCCAGTAATTCCTCTCCTGGGGTTATACCCCAAGGACTCCATAACACCCAACCAAAAAGAGGTGTGTACTCCTATGTTCATAGCAGCACAATTCATAATAGCTAAAACCTGCAAGCAACCCAGGTGCCCAACAACAGATGAGTGGCTGAGAAAGCTGTGGTATATATACACAATGGAATACTATGCAGCTATCAAGAACAATGAACCCACCTTCTCTGACCCATCTTGGACAGAGCTAGAAGGAATGATGTTAAGTGAACTAAGTCAGAAAGATAAAGATGAGTATGGGATGATCCCACTCATCAACAGAAGTTGACTAAGAAGATCTGAAAGGGAAACTAAATGCAGGACCGGATCAAACTGTAAGTAGGGCACCAAAGTAAAAACCCAGTGGTGAGGGGTAGGCATGTAGCTTCCTGGTCCAGTGGGGGGTGGGAGTGGGTGGGAGGGATGGGTCACAGTCCTTTGGTGGTGGGAATGGTGTTTATGTACACTCCTAGCAAAATGTAGACATATAAATCAGTAGTTAATTAATATGAGAGGGGGAAAATCAATTGTATGTCTCAAAGTTTCTCAAAACACAAACTGAATCTTTTTAATATATAGGCTGTGTATTTGATATGCGGACTCTCTCAAAAGCCTTGACCAAGCAGATTAGAAGCATCCAATAGCACAGCTATATACAAGATACTGGGTACTGTACAGAAAACCATAACAAAGGACTTTTCAAAGTTAACCCAATTAACAAAAAATGTGATGATAACATTAACTATCAATTGTCTTTTTGAACCCTAAGACAGCAGGAACTTCACATCTCCACTATAGAGCCCCTACTTCCCCCAGTCCTGGAACCCTTGGATAGGGCCCACCTTCCTGTATGCATCTCCCAATCAAAACCAAATAATATTGCATCCGCCGATCACAACCTAACCAACGCAATGATTGCCACCTCAACATGCTTCACCTCAGACTGTGTCCAGAGACTTCACGTGTGGAATGACAACCCTTCAGCTTCATTACTCGGGTGAGACCTTTCCTTTTATAGTACACTCTAATTTCATCTCAGGTAGTTCACTTTCTAACAAAGTCCCATAACCTAGATATACACCAGTTTCTGTGAGAGAGAGCTTATGTTCACATGTACCCATAAACTACTGCAAAATATATACCTGAAAGCAGAAGTACACTAGAGTTTGCAGTGAGTACCTCCCTAACACTTCCTCTCCACTATTCCAAGCCTGGGATCCGTGATTGCTCAACAAATTGTTTGGCTTCATATGTTGACTCTCTTTTCAATCACCAGGTTCCAGATGCCACCAGGATGCTGGCCAGGCTTCCCTGTATTGAAGACCCCACCAATATGTCCTGGAGCTCAGCTTCCCCAGAGACACACCTTACTAGGGAAAAATAGAGGCAGACTGGGAGTATGGACAGACCAGTCAACACTCATGTTCAGCGGGGAAGCAATTACAGAAGCCAGACCTTCTACCTTCTGCAACCCTCAACGACACTGGGTCCATGCTCCCAGAGGGCTAGAGAATGGGAAAGATATCATGGGAGGGGCTGGTTTATGGAGATTGGGTGGTGGGAATTGTGTGGTGTTGTACCCCTCCTACCTTATGTTTTTGTTCATTAATCCTTTCTTAAATAAAAAATTTAAAAAAAAAGAAACCATGATCTAAACAAAGGGAACTCCCACAGAGTAGGAGAAGATCTTTACATGCCATACATCAGATGAGAGGCTAATAACCAAAATATGTAACGAGCTTCTTAAACTCAGCATCAAGAAAACAAATGACCCTCTCCAAAAATTGGGAGAGGATATGAGCAGAATATTCACCATAGAAGACATCCAATAGGCCAACAAACATGAAAAAAAAAAATGCCCCAAGCCATTGATTGCCAGAGAAATGCAAATAAAGACAAGAATGAGATACCATTTCACTCCTGTTAGAATGTCAACATCAGAAAATGTAGCAGCAAAAATAATGCTGAAGAGGCTGTGAAGACAAAGGAATACTCCTGCACTGGAGGTGGGAATGTAAATTGGCCCAACCCCTGTGGAAAACTGTCTGGAGGACTCTGAGAAGGCTAGAAGTGGACCTACACTATGCTCCTGCAATTTCTCTCCTAGAGATATACCCCAACAAAGCAAACACACTCATTCAAATGTATTTGTGTATACCTATGCTCGTAACAGCACAATTTGTTATAGCCAGAACCAGGAAGCAACCCAAGTATGAAACAACAGGTGAGTATCTGCGAAATTTGTGGTCTATAAATAAAATGGAATACTACTCAGCTATTAAAAATGGTGTTTGCACCATTTTTTACCCCATTTTGGATGGAACTTGAAAGCATTGTGTTAAATGAGATAAGTCAGAAACAGAACAATGAATATGGAATTATATCACTCATATGTAGAAGTTGAAAAGCAAGATAAGAAGAGAAACACTAAGTAGAACTTGGACTGGAGTTAATGTACTGCACTTAAGTAGGACTCTGGTGTGAGTAGGAGGGGGAGGATTGATTCAAATCCTGAAACATGATGAGAGAACCTAGTGGCGGTTGTATCATTATGTGTAAATTTTATGCATGTACAAACTATTGTATGTACTATTAATTGTAAACCATTAATCCCCCAATAAAGAAATTTTAAAAAGTTTTGACTTTATGAGTTCAGTCTATCACTTTTTTCATATCCTTTGATTCATATTTCTTATAGTTATCAGCTTTTAGTGCTCTTTTAAGTAAATTTGAAGTTTGTGTGACATTTTTATTATCTAGTGTACCTACAAACATTGAAAGTATATTGTCATCTTGGTAAAAACAAAGACAAAAAAAGTTTCCTAATGATTTTCTGCCTTATTATCACTTTCTGAAGAAATGAAGAAATCAATAGAGTTGAATTGTTGCTTCCAGATGCGAACAGTATTCTATTGAGCTGCTATAATGATGCGCTTTGTACCTGTTTAGATTAATTATGATCAAACTTAAAAGCTGAGTAAGTTAAACTTGTTTCATCATTTAATTAAGATAGTAACAAATTAATTTATAAGCTTTTTTTAAAGTGCATGAGTTTATGATTATTGCTAAGTTTAGTAATATTTAATGTCTATAATTTAAGACTTTACATAAAAAAACAACTATTTCATTTCAGACAATGTGTCCCAGAGAGAAGATTCATTGCTTATTCTTTTATTTGTTGAATAATTCTTCCCCCCAAAGTGTAGAAGTGTTTATAGTTGCATCCTCTCAACTATAAACTCTGAAATATTCTGCAATGGTAATATCTGAAGTACAAGGAAACAACAACAACAACACACACACACACACACACACACACACACACACACACACACACACAGAAATTGCCCATCTGCATGTTAGCTGTCTGACTCAGGCAAAAATTATTAATTTCACGGGCCCCTTGAAATACACCTGAAATAGTCTTAGTTCCTTCCAGCACCAAGATCCTAAATTTCATCTGCTTTCTCCTTACTTTAGGTTCCTGGTTATTAAACAATTTTTCAGCTTTATATGGGTTTTAATTTCTTTATTCGGAGAATTAGTAATTTACAGGGATGCATTGGATCGACCTTCTCGTGGTGCATCCCGTGAGTACCCATTTATTGGGGAAACTGACGATCCTTCCTAGCCGACTGAATCCACATGGATCCCAGTCACTTTCAAAGCCAGCAACAAGCAGACATCAGGCTCAACCTGACGCTGTTGACTGGCTACGGAAGAAGGGCAAACGCTAGAAGAAGAAAGTAATTTACAGTAAACAGTACAATAAAATACAGTTATTTTTGTGCATTGCAACATTTCTCACCTTTCCACATAACAATTGAAACCTCCTAGATTCTCCTCTGTCTTCCAAGGCCTGACCTCTCCTCCCATCCCAGAGTCTTTTACTTTGGTGCAATACACCAAGCTTTATATCAATACTTTTCAGCCACTAATTTGCAGATGCTACCATGACACCAACCTGACTTACTAGATGTATAGCTGTTTTACACTAAGTCTTAATAATTGTATGTACATATATCTTATTATAAGTCTGTGGGGTAGGATACAGTCTTATCTGTTAATGAGATGTGATCCAATAAAAAAGTAATATCTGCATTGATTGTTGCCCTCTATCATAGCTAGAAATATAAACTATAAACTATATACAATTTAGAAGGTTATAATGTTGAATGCCATCATATATTTGATTTGTGATAAATCCTTTCTTTACATTTAGCAATGACCCTGTATATTTAAGATAATAAACTTCAATAGTAGAATGAAAAGAAATTATAATGTATTTTCAACTATGATACTCAACTTATAGCAACAAATGAATTAAGTCTAACAGACTATATAAAATAATCATTATTCAATCATTCTAGTCTCTTTAACTATTTAGCAAACAACAAATTACAATAAAGTCAAACAAGTCACAATTTGAATTTTGGTTCTGTCCTTTACAAAATATGTGGACCTAGAACATTTATTTATTTCCTCAGTTTTGTCTATCTGATCTGTAAAAGTGATTATTAATTTTATCTTTAAGGGGCCAGGTGGTGTTGTACCTGGTTAAGCACACCCATTACAGTGTGCAAAGTTCCATGGTAAAGTCCCTGGACTCTACTTGCAGGTGGAAATCTTTACAAGTGGTAAAGCAGGGCTACAGGTGTCTCTCTTTCTCTCTTGCTCTCTATCTCCCCCTTCCCTCTAAATTTATGGCTGTCTCTATTCATAAATAAATAAAGGTAATAATATTATCATACTATATATTATTATTATTATTTTAAAAAATAGGTTTCTCTTGGTCTCTTTTCCTCTTTCTCCCCCACACTTTTCAATTTATCTCTGTCTCTTTTCACTAATAAAAAGAAAATAATAATAATTAAAAAACAATTGTTCTTAAAATGTGCTCCCTTTTTCAGTTAATTTTCTTGAGAAGGGTTGTTTATTCTTGAGTTCTACAACTACTATCCATTTTTCTCTGAGGCAGCTCATTAGTCAACTTTTGCTTTCACACCTTCTCTGTTACTGCTTTGTCTCATTCATTAGTGACCTTCACACTATAAGTCCAACTAATTTATAGCCCTCAGTTTACAGGACCTATTAGCAGCATTTCATATAGTATTCAGACTCTTTTTTTGTTACATATTTATATAGTTTACAACTGCCCTCTTGGATACCTCTATCTTCTGCTTTTCTTGCACTTTCTCTATTCATTTAAAAATAAGTAAGTAATAAAGATATTTGTTTTTCTGGATTCTCAGAAAAATGGAAATAAAGACAATAATGAGATATACTTCACACATATAATAATGTCAAAAATTAGAAAGGACAGAGACAGGTGTTGGCACAGATGTAAAGAAAAGGAACACATATGGTAAAAATGTAAGATGTTCTAAGTCCTGTGGAAAACAGTCTGGAGATTTATCAGAATACTAGAAATGTAAATGTTCCATGACCTAGCAATGTATTTCCTTAGTATTTATCCAAAGAATGTGAAAAAATGAGGAACAGAGTCAAGATGGAGACCTGAATGCAGCAAGCCAGATAGACTCTCCCAAAAAATTGATTCAAGCCCTGGGAATTCTAAGTGAAAAATAAGTTTTTTTAGGCCTATAGGATATAAACTATAAAGGAGGGGTCAAAAAGGAACCATACTGGAAAATAACAACTCACCTATAAGCTAGCAAAAAAGAGCTTAAAAGACAAAGGAAGCAAAAACCATGAATCACCCAATCCCCAACACCCAGCACCTGTGCAAAGGTGGCTGGATTAGGGAAATAGGGCACAGGTTTAAGAGGTCTGCTCATCTGTGTAGTTAAAAGTCATATACAGGGAAAACCCATAAGACTATCAGCAGACTTCTCCACACAACCACTAAAAGAGAATGAATGACAAGTCACTTATGTAGCCTCAAAGAAAATAGGTTTCACTCAAAGATAGTATATCCAGCTAGACTGTCATTCAGAGTAGAAAGAAGAATAAAAACCTTCTCAAAGGAGTAACAGTTAAAGGAGGCAACTATCACCAAGCCTGCCCTGAAAGAGGTTCTAAAAGGCTTCCTATAAGCATGAACAACATCAGCAACCTTGCTATATATCAGAACAAACAAACAAACAAAAAGGCTAAATAATGGCACTGCAATACCAAAATATCAATAAATATAAATGGCTTAATTTCACCCATTAAAGGGCCCAGAGTAGAAGGATGAATCAGAAAACACAACACAACCATATAGTGTCTGCAAGAATCCCACCTGACCTAACAAGACAAATACAGACTCTAAGAAAAGGGATGGAAAACTATCATACAAGTTAATCACCACACACACAAAAAAAGACAAGAACAGCTATTCTCATTCATGACACAATAGATTTTGAACTAATGATGGATGGCTACTCAGGAATGGGGGCTACTTTTCTGCACATGCCTCTCCTCTCCCCTTAAAACAAAGGCCATGGCCCAGTATCCCAGGTTCGATATCCCCACGCCACCATTAACCTGAGCTGTACAATGCTCTAGCAAAATATAGATAAATGAAAACAAATTTTAAAAAATCAGGTTTACATATGTTTTGAAAAGCAAGGTATTTTAGTGTGTAATTTATCTCCTATTATTTGATAGGAAAGTTTGATTTGAGATAGCAATCTTCCCAGTAGAGACTTCTTTTAGTTTTTCTTTTGTCTTCAATATAATGCAATTTCATCATTATGACAAGTGTGACCAATATTCTGTTACTTTTGTAGTGCCAAAACATGAATCTCTTTCATTTCTGTTGCAGCATGGACATTCTAGTTTCTGAAAATGTGCTGTCCAATGAGAGTGTATTTGACAAGCTTCAATGCAATCCAGGATACAATGCCCCTATGCATATTTCTGGTATTGTATTCTTAAAGGTGATGAATGAAGTTCTGTGGCAGAACTAGTTTATGGATTCAAACAGTAACTTCAGTTTTCTAAATTAAAGAGAGATTCATTAACTTCAGAATATACCTGTTTTCCTTAGTGCTGGATGGAAACCTGGATTGATAGTCCCTCACTTTAGAGAAGAATGTTTTAACATCCAGGTTGAGAAGAGAGGAGAAAAAAAATAGATGAACTATAATATTATTGACTATAATCAAGAAGGAATTGTTTTCTGTACAAAGAATGTTGGTTCCCTCGTTATTCTATGTTAGAAGCAAATGCAGACAAATATGTACACACACACACACAGTGTTGCAGTGTAGAGAAAAAGATTATAGTCTTCAATTTACAAAGGTTTGAGAGTCAATAAAAAATAAGTGGCTTGTGGGTTAGAGCTGTTTTGCACAAAAACAAAAACAAAAACAAATGCAAACAAATGAAAAACACTTAGGTCTTAGGCACCAAAGCCCAGGCTCAATCCCACAGTACCACCAAAAGCTAGGACTAAGCAGTGCTCTGGTAAATACTGTATCAATTAATTTAAAATAAATGATTCTTGGAAACTCCTTTATAGGTACTAGTCCAGTTGGTTTGTTGTGTTAGAAAAATGGGCATTTTTAAGTGGCTGTATAAGGCCAAACAGATTTCTCCTTTCTATTAAAAATTAGTATTTATTTACCACATACTTTATTTATTCAATATTCAAGGCTATCAAAAATAGACAATAAGTAATTATTTTTACTATAAATAATGAGTACCTAATATGCTGAAATTGGCAGAAAACATGAATGAATGGATTTGGAATTTCTGATAGATTTTTTTTTTTGGTGGCAGTCTATATCACTTATAATAAAAGTACTGAAAGTGTGCTTCACAGAGCTTCAATCACTTGAAAAAGTGTCAGATATGAACGCGGGAGTCCAGCTCCCATGACGATTTGAAGGAGAGGGAGGGAAATGAAGACCCTATGAGGCAAGGAACCTTGGAACTATTCAATATAGTCTGGAATGAATGCTGAACACATTTATTGGGATATGAATGCTGAACACATTTATTGGGATATGAATGCTGAACACATTTATTGTATATATATATTCAAACTTCCCCATGAATTTGGATCCTTCACCCAATTATGTAATTATTTGTCTTACGGGTTTGAGACAATCCTTTCCCCTAATCTAGTTGGGGAGAAGGTCAGAAGCAGTGATGTCCTCTTGTACATGTAACCTCAGAGAGAGCTGTTTCTGCATGTATTCCAGGGAGGTCTGCCTCTGATAGCTGACAGACAACACATGGCATGGAGAGTTTGCTTCTAAAAGCTGATTCACAGTGTTCTATGAAGTTTGTCTCCTAAAAAGTTTTCTACCATTTCTCTCCTGACCTGATCCCCTTTATATGAACTCTTCTGGTCCTACTCCAGACCTGTTAAATAATAATCTCTTGAGAGAGAGTTAAATCTGGGTGACCTTTATGCATGTTGAATATAAGAACTCACTTAAGAAGTAGCAAAAATACCTTGGGACAGGATTTAAGTTTACCAAGGCAACCGGCATAAGTCAAATTGTCTGATGAACAAGTTAGAAAGGTCAGAAGTAAGAGGTACTCAACTATGCATATAGTGGATCCTATGGGAAATACTCATTTATATGCTGATGTTTTCTGTCATTTATTCTGATGACTATTATGACGTTCCCCCAGCTCCCCACCTGCAGGAGGGTTGCATCATAAGCAGTGAAGCAGGTGTCTCTTTCTCTCCCTCTCTTTATCATCCCCTCCTCTCTCAATTGCTATCTGTGCTATCCAATAAAAAAAGGCCACTAGGATCAGTGGATTCATGGTGCCAGCACTGAGCCCCAGTGATAACCCTGAAGGCAAAAAAAAAAAAAAAAGTTAACTAGACAATATTCAGACTAATTTTAAATTTATATAACATTTGGCTCTATATAAATAAATTTCTCTAATCCTTGAAAAGTATATTATATTTACAAAGAAATAAAATGTGTTGGACTAGAGGCAGTGTACAGGACCTGCATGTGTGAAGTTAGTCTTGTATTATGCCAAGCACAACATCCAACTCATTCAGGCTGGGGGCCTGGGGATTCTCTTCCTCTCCCACTATTAGAAACTAAAAATAGATACATTTCAAACAAAATGGGGGGGGCAGGTGGTGCCGCACATGGTTGAGTTCATGTTACAATGTGCAAGGACCCAGGTTTGAATCCTGGGTCCCCACCTGTAGGAGAAAAACTTTGCCAGTGGCAAAGCAGTGCTATAGACATCTCTTATGTGTCTTTACCTCTCTGCCTCTTCCTTCCCTCTCAATTTCTGGCTGTCTCTATTAAATAAATAAAGATTATATATATATATATATATATATATATATATATATATATATATATATAGTGATTTATAACTATTTTTTCTAGGGGCCAGGTAGAACACACCTGTTACCATGAAAAAGAACCTGAGTTCAAGCCTTGGTCTATATCTGTAAAGGGGGAAGCTTCTCAGTGATGAAGCAATATGCTCTGTATCTCTCTTCTCTCCATCTCTACCTCTCCCTCCACTATCAATTTCTTTCTACCTTAATAATAATAATTATAAGAATTATAATAAAAGATTAGCTACCAGGAGCAGTGGATTCATCATATATGCAATGAGTCCCAGCAATAACCCTAGGGCTCAATAACTCAACCACCCGAACAATTAAACAAAAAACCCAACAAGTGACACTCCTATCATCTAACAGAGGTGACAACACACAAATTTGTTATATATTACATGTTGAATATTATATATTAGTATGTTTATGATGTTGTTTTTGAATTTCTTAGAATACTTTTTGATTATCATTGATTTTTAAAGGAAATATCAAATATTGATAGTGAAGCACCTGCAAGATAGAGACAGATCAATTTAATGTAACAGTGACTATTACAATACATTAAGTAATTTTTGTCACTGTTCTTTGAAACTGAGATAATAAATAAAACACAGATTTTAAAAAGCACGAAACATTACAGAAATGAATTTATAGAGTGAGAAAGCTTCTTTCTGAGAAAGTCATCACCTACTAATTGCAAGAAGATAATGTAATATTTCAAAATCTTAAAGATGTTAGTCTTCCATGTGAAAGACTAGAGTACTAAAACCCCGACAGAACAAGTACTTGCAGGATTCATGGGTTTCCTTGTCACAGAGAATGTCCCTAAATATATATACCAAAGCCTCTTATTTAAATTGTCACCAACTCTGTGGGTTATTATATGCATTTCAAGGCAAAAATCCACTTTAAATTAATAGTCTTTCTTGATGTTCTCTATAGAAAACATGATAAGTACATGCTTAGAGACTCTGTTTTCTTTGAAATTGTAACTTTAAAAGCACCCTATAATCTTAGCCATTTTTATTTGTGTCAGGAAATTTAAAAGCTACCCTAACAAATTTGAGTGAATCTTCATTATGAACAAGCACCAATATCAATCAATGAATTGAGTGGGGGAAAAGTACAAGTGTAATCTTGATTCTTCCTTTGCATACTTATTTCATCATGTGAATTACATTATCTGGTCATTTTATTAAAATTAAAAACTTTATTTGTTTTATTTTTTCCTTTTTCCCTTTCTTTGTATTATTTTTTAAGTTTCATATAACTTTGGTAGATTGTGGAGAAATGCTCATATCTTATTTAGAGTTGTTATAAAGTTGATGCAGTTTAGACATGAGGAATACTATGTCCTAATTTTAGATATAATAATGAAACCCAGTGAACAAAGAAACGTGTTGGGGGGAATCTGATTGTTCAGTGATTTGCTCTACTTAAAAGTTACTTATGTCTAATAACTCTCCATTTGCATTTGACCCACACAGTGATTTCAGTCTTTATGAGTTCAAACATTATCTTATACAATGAATAATAAATCTTTATAGCCAGTGAACATATAACATAATCCTTGCCTTCAGTTTTATAATGATGAACATAGAAGAAATCATAAATGCTATTGATGAGACTAAGAATAATGGAAATAATTTTTTTTCTTCTGTTTGCTTTTTTCCCATCTCAATAAAATGTCATCACATGCTATCATGTTCTTAAGTAAAGAATATGGAGGTACTCCCTAGGTAGATGAGTGTACCAATGTGTCCTGGAGCCCTGCTTCCCCAGAGCACTAGGGAAAGAGAGAGACAGGTTGGAAGTATGAATCAACTTGTCAACGCCCATGTTTAGCAGAGAAAAATTACAGAAGCCAGACCTTCCACCTTCTGTACCCCATAATGATCCTGGGTCCATACTTCCAGAGGGTAAAGAATAGGAAAGCTTTCAAGAGAGGGGATGGGATAGAGTTCTGGTGGTGGGAATTGTGTGGAATTGTATCCTTCTATTCTATGGTCTTGTCAATATTTATATTTTATAAATAAAAATTATAAAAATTAGCCATCTTCCCGAGGTAATGAATATCATAATAATATACTAATTAATAATAGTAGATCTCATAAACAACAATCCAGACTTAGGCTGTTTGCTTTTTCACTTAACTGAGACCATGACTTAAGTCATTTTGTGTGTATGCATGTAGTGTGTTTTCCTTTTGTTCAATATTGTCTTTGTAAGTTCCATTCAAATGAAAGCAAAAAGTTCTAATTCATTTATTTCCATTGTTACACAGTATTTTCTGTTATGAGTATCTCAGAGTGTTTCTCCATTCTATAATTGATGAAAATTTGGGTTAATTATAGAATAGGCATTCTGAACTATGCTACCTGAAAAACAATATTAAACGGATCTCTTTCTTTAGATAGTTCTATCTGAAGTAGATGTATTACATTCCTATGTAATAATGAAGTCATGTTATATTAATAAATTAGCCATTGTGTAAAAATAATGGTTTTTTGACAGCATATGAGTAGGACTATTGCTTTTTATCCTTCCCAATATTTGTTATTATCCTTTTTTATCAATCTATTAGATACTCCTGATACCTCATTCAATTTCCACAGCACTTTTCTGATTACAGGTGTTTTGGGTAAATTTTATATGCTTATGGGCCACTTGGGTATGTGTGTGTGTGTGTGTGTGTGTGTGTGTGTGTGTGTATTTGCGTCTCAACAGTTTTATCTATCAGATTACTCACCCAATCCATCTTTTTTATTATAATTGAGCTATTATTTCTAAATATTTATCTATGAATTTAATAAGGGAAGGAGGCATCAGTACACTATTTTGATATATGCACGGATGGAGATTGAACCAGAGCCCCCATGCAAGCAAATTTGTACTGTACCTACTGAAATGTTCTGTGGCAGCATTAAAATGGGTTATTTTAGACTCATTCTTTTCCTCTAGTTATTGTTTACTTTCAAAAGTCTTTTCTAATTATTTGATTTTGCTTTAATCGCTTTTACTTTTCTTTGCAACAATTTCTGTCTTAACTAACTGCTCAATACCATAAAATAATGTACATGCTTTTCCTACATTAAATTTTAAAATATTTATGTATGTACTATATATTGATTTACATTGCCCTTTATAATTACATTTATTGTATTCTTGGTATTTCTGTTTGTATGTTGGTGTGAAGCAATATTCAAGTTTTATATTTTCTATATAGATAATTCTTTGAGCATGCTTTAGAAAAAATATTGCTTTACCACAGATAAGAATGTTTATGATTTCTATATATGAATTTGTTATTTTTATTTGTTTAGCAAGAAAAGGAAACTAGCACCATTTATCAGATGTCTGCCTCCTCCCATGGAAGTAGCTATATCTATACTGTTGTTCTATATCTATACTGGTGACTGTCTAACTTCTTTGAATTTTTATACACATTTAAGAATCAGTCTATTAATTTACACACATGTATCTACTCACAAACACACAAATCTGTTGAAATTTTTACTGAAATCCAAAGAATAATATCAAAAGAGTTAGCATTCCTGAAACAAAGAGAAAAGACAGTTGTTTCAGTGAATTGTGGTTTCTCGTATATTCTAATAACACTGTCCCGTTTGCTCATGTGCCTCTTTGTGTCTTGCTATGGTTAGGAGTAAAAGATTTAAACCTAGTGAAGAGATAGCAACAAATAATAATCACTTTGTTTAGTTTATTTTTTAATATCTTATTTACTATTGAATATGAGACAGCAAAGAAATATACATGCCAAGAGTTTCCTACTTTCCGTAGTATGCGTCAATTGTTAAGTACTACAAGAGTCTTTACGTTTTATAAAACATCAAGAAGTGTGAGAAAAAAATGGTTGCTTTTCACTTAATGTTTAACAGGGCAGCATCTGTACTCATATACATAGTTACAATAACTAATTTTCAACAGATTTGTTTAAATTCTATTACTGTCTTAATATTTATTTCATAAATACACATGTAACCTTTGCTAAAGTTCATTAAAATATTTTAAAAGAACCTAAGTGCCGGGCAGTGACAAACTCAGTTGACCTCATACTTTACAATGTTCAAAAACTTAAGTTTCAGCCCACTTACCCTCGGCAGGGTAGATGCTTCAAGAGCATCTTTCTCTCTCCCCTTTCTTCCCCTTCTCTCTCAATTTCTCTTTGTCCTATCAAATAAAATAGAAAAAATAAATAAATAAAAAGGAAAAACTGGCCACCAGCAACAGTAGATTCATAATGCCAGCCCTGTACCCCAGCGATAAGCCTGTTGGAATTAAAATAAACAAACAAACAAACAAACAAATATTTTTTAAGGGCCTAAGTGGGAGCTCACTATGGAGGTTTCCTGCTTTATCATGTGCAGATCTCAGGTTCAAGCCCTGGCACATCCCATGGGAGGACTGTGGCATTGGGGGAAACTCCAGTCTGTGTCTTTCCCTCTCCTCTTTTGAGTCTCTTTCTGTCTCTCTTTTTCTATCTGAAAAAGTCTGCCTGAAGCAATGAAGCCCCTAAGACAATATTTTGTTTGTTTGTTTGTTTTTGACTCCAGGGTTATTGCTGAGGATCGGTGCCTGCACTATGAATCCACTGATCCTGGAGGCCATTTTTTTCCCAGTATGTTGCCTTTGTTGTTATCCTTGTTGTCGTTATTATTGTTGTTGTCATTGCTGTTGTTGTTGTTGGATAGGACAGAGAGAAATCAAGAGAGGAGGGAAGACAGAGGGGGGAGAGAAAGACAGACACCTGCAGACCTGCTTCACCTCCTGTGAATATGCCCTCCTTTACGTGGGGGAGCTGGGAGCTCTACCCTGGCTCCTCACACCCTTCCTTGCACTTTGTGCCACCTGCACTTAATTCTCTGCGCTATCGCCTGACCCCCAAGACAACATTTTTAAAGAAATAAATCCTTTGCTAAGGAGATAGCATAATTTTTATGCAAATGGCTTCCATGCCTAATGCTCTGAGGTCCCAGGTTCAATCCCCAGCACTACCATAGAGCATTTCTCTGTTCTCTCTTATTCAAAACAAATATAATTTTAAAGTAACTGTTAAGACCAGGTGGTGGCACACCTAGTTGAGTGTACACATTATAGTACACAGGGACCTGGTTTCAAGCCCCCTCCCTACTGTCCTGCAGAGGAGAATATTCATGAATACAATTATAACAATAGAAAAGATTCAGAAAATAGCATAGTTGTTTAATATGCACATTGTTGTTTTGTTTTTTAATTTTTTTTATGTGTATATGGTTTCTGTACCTTGGCTTTGTGAGAGGTGACTCTACCACTGTTAAGAGAGTATTTCATTCTTTATAATGTGAGAGAGACATAGAGACAGAGACACACACACACACAGAGAGAGAGAGGGAAATGGCCAGGTAGTGGTGCTCCTGGTTCAGTACACATGTTACAGTGCACAAGGACCCACATTCAAGTCCCTGATGCCCACCTACAGGGGGAAAGCTTCACAAGTGGTGAAGCAGTGCTACAGATGTCTCTCTGCCTCTCTCCTTTCTGTCTACCCCTTCTCTCAATTTCTGGCTATTATTATCCAATAAGTAAAGATATATTTTTTTAAGGAAAAATGAAAATCAAGAGAGAGAAAGGGAGAAAAGCATAATGCTGCTTCACCATCTGCAGGGCTTCCCCCTGTGTGGTGTTGTGCCAATGTGATACTGAGGCTCAGTCTAGGGCTTTGCATATGGTAAGACATGTAAATGAGCTATTTCCTAGCTCCCCAAAGGTGTTTCACTTTAAATATTAAAATTTCTATGATAAAAATACTAGTCATGACAATTCTTTCATTCAGTAAAAATAGAGATTTACAGATTGGAGAGTGCTTTGTAGATTTTTATCCAAGTTGGACAAGAGAAAAAAATAATCTACTCCTGGAGTTAAGAGGTAACCTACCTAGTAGAACTCACAGAGAGTCTGGACTTTGTGTGGGAGTACCAGGCAAAAGGAAAGCTTTATGAGTGGTAGAGTGATCTCTCTCTCTCTCTCCCTCTCTGTCTCTCTCTCTCTCTGTTTTTCTAATGGGGGGGGAGAGGAAAGGAAAGGAAAAAAAAAAGAGGAAAAGGTGTCTGCTAGGAACAGTGGAATCACCCAGTCAAAAGGCCCAAGAAGCCTTGTAATTAAAAAAGAAAGAAAGAAAGAAAATAAAAGAGAAAAGAAAAAAAAAGAAATTATATTCCAGCTCTTTGAATACAGATATAATGTATATTTTACTCACTCTTGTAACATTATGCCACCACGTAGTCTTTGACTCTATAATTGAATGGATTTGTGTGGACATTTGTTGTGGATTAAATGTTAATTCCATCCAAGATTCTTATATTGAAGCTCAAATTCCCCATGTGATGGCATTAGGAGATTGGCCCTTTAAAGAAGTAACTATGTTATAAGCTACTCAGAGCTGAAATATTTTATCCTAAGTCAACAAAAGTAAACATCACACAGAATTTAAACTTGGAATTTTCTCTTTATATTAGCAAAACTGAAGTAATGATCAAAACTTGGAACTGCTTATTTCATACCTTCAAGTAGTATTTAACTTCCCTGTCTGAATTCGAAATCTACTATTTTCACTATCCAGAATTTCCACATTAAAAAACAGTGAGTTATGCTCCTTTAGGGGCCAGCTGGTACTGTGTGTGGTTGTTACAATCTGTAAGGGCCTGTGTTTCAGATCCCCATCTTCACCTGCAGGGGGACATCTTGGCAAGTGGTAAAGCAGTGCTACAGATCTCTATCTGTCTTTTTCTCTCTGTCTCCCTCTCCCCCCTTCTTTTTTCTCTCTCTCTTTCTCTCATATCCTCCTACCCTCTTGATTTCTGGCTGTCTCTATCCAATAAATAAAGTTAATAAAATAATTACAAAAATAAAAAGTTAGTCTCCTATTATAAAACTAAGTACTTATGAAAATAAAATATGTATGCTGAAACATTTGTGGAAATATATTTCCTACTCAAGTAGTAGATCTGGAAAATTTAACTACAGTGATTTTGTTTTTTAGATATTAAAATAATTTATCACCTTTATCCTGTATCTTTAGAAGTCTCATTATTAATGAAATTATGTTTCTGTTATCCATATATAAATAAACTCTGTTTTGTTTTTCTTTGGAATCCTACAATTCTCCTAATTTCAAATGTATTCATAACACTTAATACAAATTATGGTTATGAAGATCTAGATATTGCACAAGAGGAAAAGTGTGTGAAAAAGGAGTATTTTATTCTTAGTTGTGAAATTGAAGAAAATTATGAGTATATGTGTTTTCTTTGTCTTCTTCAAGGCATTTATATGAGAATGGCTATCAATCACTTTAGTGTGAATGAGTTTTCTGAATGAAAGCAATCATTACATGTTTGGACATACATAGATCTTACTCCTGGATATACCTCTGGACCGATTTAGTCAAGAGTTCTGTTTTTATAAAATTATAACATAAACAGCATTAACTCTTAGACTAATTGTTATGATAAAATGATTTATTGAGAGAAAATTCTCTAACAATCAAAGAAATAATGAATTTTCAGTGATGATAGATGGAAGATATCAGCAAATCTCCAGAGAAAGTACAAAACTGAATGGTATTGTCAAAAACAAATATGTCAGTGCTCTGAGAATTGATTAAAGGCAAAAAAGAAGTTGAAATGCATTTGTTAATGAAAAACTGCTATAATCTCAGTTGAAAACATTGAAACTCTGGCTTTTTAGCCTTAGGTTTTTTTCATCCCATTCACCATTCTCACTCACCACCACCACCACCACCCCTCATAGAAATACATCAACACACACACACACACACACACACACACACACACACACCACCACCACCACCAACAACAACAACAACAACAATAACAACAACTCTCTAGAGGCATTATAGCTCTGCTACCATTTAAACTGGTTGTAGTTGAACAAGAAAGCAAACAACTGTGCTAATAAAGGTGTCTGACTTCTGTTGAAGCAATGAGTCAGAAAGCTATATTCCCTACAGCATAGAAAATAAAAATAACAAAGCAGGAAACAAAGATGAAGGCCCAAAACTCTGCTAAGGTTGTGAACTTAATTTGGAAAGTGGATAATAAATCAGACATTTATTTAATTTATTTAATTTTCATGTTTTATTGGTGACTTAATAAAGGCTTACAAGATTATACAGTTTCAGAGTTATAGTTACATACCACAGTCAATACCAAAGGTCTATATCCTAACCAGCTGGATACAGCAGTGTATCAAAAAGATTATTCATCATGACCAAGTGAGATTTATCCCAGGAATGAAAGATGGTTCAATATCTGTAAATCAATCAATGTGATTCATTAAAGCAATAAAAGCAAAACCAAAAACCACATGATTATATTAATAGATGCAGAGAAAGCCTTTGACAAAAATCCAACATCCCTTCATGATGAAACACTACAAAAAATGGGAATAGGTGGAAAATTCCTCAATATAGTAGAGTTCATATACAGCAAAACTACAGTCAATATCATTCTCAGTAGGAAGAAGCTGAAAGTATTCCCTCCTCAGATCAGGTACTAGACAGAGCTACACACTATCAACTACTACTCTTCAACATAGTATTGGAAGTTCTCGTCACAGCAATTAGGCAAGAGGAAGGAATCAAAGAAATATAGATTGGAAGGGAAGAAGTCAAACTCTCACTATTTGCAGATGATATGATAATATACATAGAAAACCCTAAAGATTCCTTCAGAAAGCTATTGTGATGCAGTATACTGGCCAACCATAGGAAGTTGGACACAGTGCTCAGCTGACATCAGCCTGGAGAGAGCATACTACAATCTGTGCAAATTTTTTCTTTTCTCTGTAGCATTTCCTATTTCCTTGAATAGCAACTCATAGTTTTCAGTAAACAAGTCTTTCATTTCTTTGGTTAGATTTATTCCTAGATATTTTATTGATTTTGCTGTGATAGTGAATGGGAATGATTTCTGTATATCTTCTTCCTCTGATTTAGTATTTGTGTAATGAAATGCTACTGATTTTTGTATATTAATTTTGTAGCCTGACACCTTACTATATTGCCTAATAATTTCCAGAAGACTTCTGTTGTAATTAAAATAAAAGGGACTTGGCTGTATTGCATAAAGGTCTTGGATGTGGTGTGACTGGGAGCGTGTTAAACAATCAAAGCTTTATTATGGAGGTAAAGTAATATGGAATATCCCATGTTCAGGGACTGGAAGAATTAACATCATCAAAATGAATATTCTACTGAGAGTCACATACAAATTCAATGTGATAACCATCAAGGTCCCACCAAACTTCTTTATAAAAAAAGAAAAAAAATTACAATAATTTATCTGGAGCTAGAAAACACCTAGAATTGTCACAACTATCTTGAGAGAAAGAAACAGAAATGGAGGCATCACACTTCCAGATCTCAAACTATACTATAAGGTCATCATAATCAAAACAGTCTGGTACGGCAACAAAAATAGATATACAGATCAGCAGAACAGAACGGAAAACCCAGAAATAAATCCCCACACCTATGGGCATCTAATTTTTGATAATGGAGCATAAATTATTAAATGGGTGAAGGAGTGTCTTTTCAATAAATAGTGCTGGGAAAACTGAGTTGAAACATGCAGAAAAGTGAAACTGAATAACTACTTTATATCACCAGAAATAAAAGTCAACTCCAAATGGTTCAAGGAACTAGATGTTAGACAAGTAACTGTCAAATACTTAGAGGAAAATATTGGTGGAGCACTTTCCCTTCTAAATATAAAGGGAAAATTTGATGATAAGACCCAGTTGCAAAGAAGACTAAAACAAAAACAAACCAATGGGACTACATCAAATTGAAAAACTTCTGCACAGCAAAAGAAATCACCACCCAAAGAGACTCCTCACAGAATGGGAGCAGATCTTTACATGCCATATATTAGACAGGAGGCTAATAACCAATATATATATAAAGAGCTCACCAAACTTCAAAATAAAAATGGAAATGACCCCCTTAAAAGTGGGGAAAGGATATAAACAGAATATTCACTATAGAAGTTCATTCATTCATATCAAATAATCTGGTATATATTTCTAGGACAAGGTTGATTACAGTTTCTAAGTCTTTCTAATATTTAATTTTCTTATTTGTAAAATGAAACAGTATGCCATCTCTTCTATAGTTATTTTATAATTTAACTGAAGTATTAAAATATTACAGAATGTTTTTTTATTACCATTACTCAAAATACTCAGTAATGGTATTTATTCTTTATTATAGCATCAAAACATATGAAATATATGGAATACTAAGGATAGAAAATTTAATACAATGTAGCTGCTATACTTTAAAATGTTAACATAGAAGTAGTGTAACAGATTTTCATGACTGTGTCCCCAGAGATACTAAGTTCAATCTTCAGAATCAACATATGCCAGGGCTGACCAATGTTATAGTCTCTCTTTTACTATCTCTCTCATGGAAATAGTCAAATTTTTTAAAGAAAAAATGACTAAAATTCTTAGACGATGACATTTTAAAACCCAGTAGAGACCAAAATAAAAATAAGCAAATCACCTGCAAGCTCTGGCTTGGTCACATGTGAACTTTGACCTGCCTGAAATCCAGATTTGAACCCTGGCACTAGGGATTCTTTATTGCTGTGGTGTGTGTGTTTATGTGTGTGTGTGTGTGTGTGTGTGTGTGTGTGTGTGTGTATTCTCTTTTTACCTGAAAAAGGTATGCCATAAATGTGAAACCTCTATAATAGTCATAAAAAACAAATAAGCATCATAATTCAGTAGCTGAAATACAGCTTTTTTAACATAGAAAGGTAGAGTATTAAATTCCTAAGTCATTATAATATTTAAATTTTATTATGCAAATAGGAAAGTAGACACATCCACTATGTACATATTTATATCTACCTAATCTCCTGAAAGTGTTTTTAATTTGTTGCAGTTGGTGGAATCAGATGACATGAAGGGTTTTACTCTGAACAAAGGCAAGAGATTAAAGGATGAGAATTAGAAAAATTTTGTCTAATTTTACTAGAAAATTATTGTGTATTTGTTTTCTTTAATAGAGACAGACAAATTGAGAGGGATGAAGGAGGTAGAGAGACAGAGACACCTGAAGTCCTGCTTCACCACTCATGAAGTTTTCCTCCTGCAAGGAACCTGCATCTTTTCACACTGTAATATGCGTGCTTAAGCAGGTGCACCATCGCCTGGCCCCCAATACAAGTATTGGCCATTTGTATAATCATCTGTACTTCCAACTATAGACACCCTGAGTCATAGATGAGAAGAGAATTTTAGCTATTATATATAATAGTCATAAAAAACATATGAGTGAAATGTGGACTCTAGAGAATTGTAGTACAAGAACATGTAAAAACAAAACAAAACAACAGAAGTAAACAATCTCTATGGTTATGAGAACCATAGGGATTATCTTTGGTAGGCAAAGGAGTTTAGTGGAAGTTGCAGTGTAGAGCTTTACATACTTCTTGATATTGTCCTCTTGTAAAACACTTTTAAATTACTATTTTTTTTATGCCAGCAGGGTTATCATTGGGGCTTAGTGCTATGGACTATGAATCCACTGGTCCCTGTGGCCATTTTTTTCCATTTATTTATTTATTTCCCTTCCTATTTTATTTGATAGGTCAGAGAAAAATTGAGAGGGAAGGGGGTTCATGTCCCTGCTTGGGCACTAGCCCAGCTAACTCAGTCAGGAGAGCATGAGACTCTTTACCTCAGGGTTGTAGGTACCTCAGGGTTGTAGGTTCATGCCCACATTGTGCACCATATAGAGTAATTAAAAAATTAAAAGACTTCGCAGGGACACGGTTTGGCACAGGATTCAGACAATCAAAAGTTTATTACATGACAGTTATTTAGGTAAGGTAAAGAGGAAATATCTGCTAGTCCTTATGGGCGAAGAAGCATGAGTCTTTTAAGCTAATTATGTCCCCAGTCCATGCCGTGTCACAATATGTCTACCTCCTGTTGACATAGGAGAGACCAATAAGATAAATAACTCACATCCCAGGGGCCATCTTTGAATAAATTTAGCAAAAGCAGATGTTGGGTAAAGAAGAAGAAATTCAGTTAAAGAGATTGACAGGGAAAGCAAAGCTATAAATATTAAGTTCTGCCTCTTCGTTGTAAGAGCATCTTATGTATGTATATACTAAGAAATGGGGACTTGTGGCACACCATAGATTTTTGGAACGTAATTAGCATAAGACTAACATCAGCCTACCAGCATAGTACGAACTGAGCATAGTACGAATTTACTCAAACCCCCAAAGGATTGTGGGTGCCATCCTAACTTATTTAAGCACGTGGCCAGGTATGGTCAGGCTCTTTTCCTGCACCTTCTCTTCCAGCCTCTCTTCTATCCTCTTTGCTCTTGGTGGTTTCTCCACTCCCCAGGACCTGTCATGCTGTTTCTCGCTGAACCTGAACATGTGTAGCTGAGCTCTGGTAAACTTAGATTAAAAGACTCAGTGCTTCTCTGCCCGTAATGAGTAGCTGATATTTGCCTCTTGACCTTATCTAAATAACTGCCATGTAATAAACCTTTGATTGTCTTAAACACGTGCTGAGCTGCACTTCTGTAAAGTCTTTTATTTTTTAATTACTATATATATTATGAATAAACCTCCTGATGTTTTCTTTCATCAATATGTCTGATTCTTGTCTAATCTCTCTATTATACAGAGAAGTACAGTTGATTTTTTTTCCTTGCAATCTAGTGAGTAGATTTGTTTTACTGCCATTTTCTCACCTCTTGGAAATTATTTTTCTAATAGATTCATTGTGTCATATCTGTATAGCTCTTAATTTAAAAAAATCACTATAGATAATACTGGTAGATTTATATCTGCCAGAAAGGTAGAAATAAATAGCAGTTAGAAGTATAGGATCATTTGCCAAGTGAGGAATGTAAATATGACAAGTGTTTTCCTTTTGCATAATAGAAATGTATTTATGTACATACTAACAAAATTTCTTTCCTTCCCTTCTACAGTTATTCTATCACTTATACGACATTTGAAACTTAAAGTTTAATACACATGTTAAATAATGTTAAATAAAAATAACTTAATGTTTAATACATATGTTTAATACAGTGAATACCAGGAAAAACACAAAAAGATTACTTTTTTAGTAAAAATATATTTTGTAAATTAGCAAAATCTATTTATTTTAAGTCATCTGGCCTTGGGGGCTTACTTGTTTGCCTTCCATCTTTAAAATGTTCATGAAAATCATATAACATCTTTTTAGTCTTGCAATTCAGTTTACTAGCCACCCTTTCCAGAATCAGAAAACACTAAAAGGGGAAAATTGTTCAAAATTTCTCTTGACTCTAAGAGAAACAAGCATGAAATTTTCTATGTAATCACAGAACTTCTAGCCAGCTAGTATTATATTTGTCTAGTCCTTTCTAACTATTCTTGGTTGGAAAGCTTTTTGAGTTACTTGATATTCATTACCAAGTATAAAATTCCAGATTCACTCTTCGAACATCTTTGTGTTCTTACCAATTTATTTTTAATAGTATAGAATTTCTTAAACACATTAAAATTATAAATATGCTCCTTACTTGTTTAAATATATGTTGATGAATATACATATATTAATATATAAATATGCTTATGTACCAAGGTGGTATGTACACTTACAGGTAGGAATCTATTTATTATGTGCTGTTTTTATGGGAATTACCAGAAACTGTTATCAATTTGCAAGTTAAAGTTAAGAGATGTGTATTTTGGATAATACATATTGGTCTACTGAAATCATGATAATCAGTGCACCATCATTATCATGTCTAAAATAATTGCAACTATTAAAATAAGTCTATAATAACTATTTATACAAGAATGTTGAGTTTATAAATGCTATCCATAAAATATATATGACATTGGGGGGGTCAGGCGGTAGTGCAGTGGGTTAAGCGCAGGTAGCGCAGAGCGCAGGGACCACAGTAAGGATCCAAGTTCGAGCCCCCAGCTCCCTGCCTGCAGGGGAGTCGCTTCACAGGCAGTAAAGCAGGTCTGCAGGTGTCCATCTTTCTCTCCCCCTCTCTGTCTTCCCTTCCTCTCTCTGTCCTATCCATCAACGAACGACGTTATCAACAACAATAATAACCACAACAGGGCAACAAATGGGGGGACAATGGCCTCCAGG
The DNA here is from genome assembly GCF_950295315.1 of Erinaceus europaeus. Taxonomy (NCBI): domain Eukaryota; kingdom Metazoa; phylum Chordata; class Mammalia; order Eulipotyphla; family Erinaceidae; genus Erinaceus; species Erinaceus europaeus. The sequence goes on along the minus strand of NC_080168.1, from coordinate 90,449,477 downwards.
AGCAGTGGATTTATGGTGCAGACACTGAACCCCAGCAATAACCCTGGAGGCATATATATATATATATATATATGACATTGCATTTGCTTTAGTCAAATGTGTTCTTTTAAAAAATTATACTGAGGGGTAAGTGTTTTACATTATAGTCTTTAATACATAGGCACAACCCTTTATTCCTCATGATTGGTGGTGTCTAGGAGACACACCAAGGTTCCAGTGTCTCTTCATCCTGTCCCATTCTCTCCTTCTCCAGAGTCCTTTGCTTTGGTGCAGTATGCCACACTCAGTCCAAGTTTCAGCTAATGTTTTCCCTTATTGTTCATTGATCTTAAGTTCTACCCACGAATGGGCATATTTGGTATTGGACTCTCTCTTTCTGGCTTGTTTCATTTGACATAATACCTTCAACTTACAATTGCAATATTGCAAAGGAGATGGCCTTATCATTTTTTACAGCTGTATGGTACACCATTGTGTGTATGTACCACAATTTCTTTAGCCAATCATCTGTTCTTCAGCATTTGGTTTGTTTTCAAGTTTGGGCAATTGCAAACTGTGCTGTTATGAATTAGGTATGCATAAGTATAATATATTCTTATTGCTTACTAGTCATAATGTACATAAATCTTTACCATAACTAATAAGTAAAAAAAGTGAACTTTTAAAATATTTATTTACTATGAGAAAGATAATGAGGGGTAAGGAATAGAGAGAAATAACTGCTTGGCCCTCGCAGTTCCATGAATTTGAAATAGAGAATGTTTTTAAAATGTAACTATTTAATGATTATTTAAATCAATTATTTAAAAATATATTATACATTATATTAATTCTATCACAATACAACTATATAACTTTAAATATTGTACTCAATTTTAGCATCTTTTCAAGTCACAAAATGTTGTGTTTATATATGAAACACCACAAAACATAAACTTAAATCACTAATTGTCCTACCAATGACCTAAATATATTTTAGAGAATATTTGATTAGAAGGCTAGATTAACTTTGTCAACAAACTCAGTTTATTTGGTAATTATGTTTAAGGTCTTTGATAGTTGGTTCTATGCCTGATTTACTCGTCATAAATAATGTATAAAACTTTTATAAACTTTCAGTTGCTTGACTAAAACTGTCTTTTCTGTGGTGTGTACATTAGTCCTGATGAACAAATTTATAATTTAATGTTCAGCTTAGAGTCTTCATTCTGGAACAAGTATATTGGTTAGAAAATCACAAATCAGTATTTGAGTTTCAGCAGACTTAAAATCATTAAAACAATCAAACTCTGGGCAGTTAGTACAGATCTCTAAGTCACTTAAGCAGAATACCATGAAATTGCATTTCTTCCACTTTGAAATGCAAAAGCCCTTTAAATCAGATGTAAACAATATAAAAAGTAAAAAGTTTAATTAACTCATTTCTGACATTAGCTTACTCAGTGTTCAGAAGTATTGTTTGTGCTGATGAAAGAGAACCTCTTAGTTATAATGAAGCGTTTTACTATTATAACAAAAAATATAATTCCAAGAGTTGTGCCATTCACAACTAAGACAAGTGATTTTTATATTATGACTATAATACAGTCAAAGCTTTTTTTTTTATTTAAGAAAGGATTAGTGAACAAAAGTCAAAAGCATAAGGTAGGAGGGGTACAACACCACACAATTCCCACCACCCAATCCCCATAACCCACCCCCTCCCATGATAGCTTTTCCATTCTCTACCTCTCTGGGAGCATGGACCCAGGGTCGTTGAGGGTTGCAGAAGGTAGAAGGTCTGGCTTCTGTAATTGCTTCCCCGCTGAACATGGGCGTTGACTGGTCGGTCCATACTCCCAGTCTGCCTCTCTCTTTCCCTAGTAAGGTGTGTCTCTGGGGAAGCTGAGCTCCAGGACACATTGGTGGGGTCTTCAATCCAGGGAAGCCTAGCCAGCATCCTGGTGGCATCTGGAACCTGGTGATTGAAAAGAGAGTTAACATATGAAGCCAAACAATTTGTTGAGCAATCATGGATCCCAAGCTTGGAATAATGGAGAGGAAGTGTTAGGGAGGTACTCACTGCAAACTCTAGTGTAATCCTGCTTTCAGATATATATTTTGCAGTAGTTTATGGATACGTGTGCACATAAGCTCTCTCTCACAGAAACTGGTGTATATCTAGGTTATGGGACTTTGTTAGAAAGTGAACTACCTGAGATGAAATTAGAGTGCACTATTAAAGGAAAGGTCTCACCCGAGTAATGAAGCTGAAGGGTTGTCATTCCACACGTGAAGTCTCTGGATACAGTCTGAGGTGAAGCATGTTGAGATGGCAATCGTTGCTTTGGTTAGGTTGTGATCGGCGGATGCAATATTATTTGGTTTGGATTGGGAGATGCATACGGGAAAGTGGGCCCTATCCAAGGGTTCCAGGACTGGGGGAAATAGGGGCTCTATAGTGAAGATGTGAGGTTCCTGCTGTCTTAGGGTTCAAAAAGACAATCAATAGTTAATATTATCATCACATTATTTGTTAATTGGGTTAACTTTGAAAAGTCCCTTTGTTATGGTTTTCTGTACAGTATCCAGTATCTTGTATATAGCTGTGCTATTGGAAGCTTCTAATCTACTTGGTCTAGGCTTTTAGAGAGTCCGCATATCAAATACATAGCCTATATATTAAAAAGATTCAGTTTGTCTTTTGAGAAACTTTGAGACATACAATTGATTTCCCCCTCTCATATTAATTAACTACTGATTTATATGTATACATTTTGCTAGGAGTGTACATAAACACCATTCCCACCACCAAAGGACTGTGACCCATCCCTCCCGCCCACTCCCACCCCCCACTGGCCCAGGAAGCTACAGTCAAAGCTTTTTAAAAATCTCTTTTTAAAAGTTCTTTTTGGGGAAGGCTATACATATCCTTACTACTCTTAGTAAAATCCAATGATTATTATTTTTATTTATTTATCTATATATTTATTTATTTATTACTTATTACCTACAGGGTTATCATTGGGGCTAAATGCCAGCACTACAAAGCCACTGCTCCTGGTGCTTTTTAAAAATTATTTATTTATTTTTTATTTCATTTATAAAAAGGAAACACTGACAAAACCATAGGATTAAAGGGGTACAACTCCACACAATTCCCACCACTAGAACTCCATATCCCATCCCCTCCCTTGATAGCTTTCCTATTCTTTATCCCTCTGGGAGTATGGACCCAAGGTCATTGTTGAATGCAGAAGGTGGAAGGTCTGGCTTCTGCAATTTCTTCTCTGTTGAACATGGACGTTGACAGATCAATCCATACTCCCAGCCTGCCTCTCTTTCCCTACTGGGGTGGGGTTCTGGGGAATTGGAACTCCAGGACACATTGGTGGGGTTGTCTGTCCAGGGAAGCCTGGTTGGCATCATTCTAGCATCTGGAACCTGGTGGCTGTAAAGAGAGTTAACATACAAAGCCAAACAAATTGTTGTCTAAACATGAACCTAAAGGCTGTAATAGTGCAGATGAAGAGATGGGGGGGGTCTCCATTTTGTAGATAGCTAGTAGGCATTTTATTTTCATTGTACTGAATAAGGCAGGGAGGAATTGAGGGATGAGGGGGAGATAGAGAGAAAGATACCTGCAACCTTGTTTTACCACTTGTGAAGTTTCCTGGCTTAAAAATGTTTACATATGTATTCTACCTTGTTGATAGGGGTATCACAATTATCGCAAAGCTATATGAAGAGTTATAGAGATTTTTGGATAGTTAGTTTCATATAGTCATGAACCTGAACCACAGCAATAACACTTGTGGTAAAATAATTATTTTAACAAATTAATCAGTTATTGGGACTCTAGTGGATGCAGAATAGAATATCAAATATTCTTAGATAATATGAATTTGAGTTAGTGAAGTTACATACAACCAGTTTCAAAGAGGGATCTTGCTAAAAAGTCTGAAGATTTTTAGAGATACTACTTTATTTTTATGTATATGTGAACACAACTACAATTGTATCCAAACAAGAAATGCAATAATTTTTTTCATTTTTACTACTATACATTTGGAAATTTTATAAACATTCAAGTAAAAGTTTTTTTACTAATATCAATCTATAATTTTAATATCGTGAATCTCATCAATAAGCAAAGGAGTTGAGGGAAAAATAGTTTAAATATGCAAACATCTTAGATTCAAATTTTGACTTAGAATAAATTTAGATATGGTTTTAGGTTATTTTAGCAATGCATGTATTCTAATATGTAATACTTAATGTTGACTCAGAATAAACAGAATCCATTATTAAACCACTTTTAATGCACTTAGGGAGAGAGAATGCCTTATACTTTACATATGTTCATGGTCTACTATGTATCTTAGTGTGTGAAATAGGAATATGAGTGTTTTGAGTATGAAATAAAATGTAGAAGCATCTCAGTTTTTTTAAAAAGTTTTTGCTCTATTTCAACATTATTTTATTTATTCTATTTTTGTTGTTGTTGTTACTTGGCACTCCCTTTAAAGCATTTGGCATGCTTACAGTTTTCTGTATTTTATGATTCCATTGTCAAATATTTTGTTGGTTATTTTAAATAATTTTCTGTAGCTATTTTTATTTATATTTGTCACATTTTTGTCTTTCCAGTTTTCATTTCTTCCTTCATCAATTAAAATCCAATTGAGACTATTTAGTTTTTGCCTCAAGAACTTCCTTTAGTATTTCTCTTAATGCAAGTTGGTGGTCATAATGATGGGTCAAGGGTGCTTTAATTCATCTTCAGTTTTAACGGTTTTATTATAGATTCATATTTATTTTTATTTTATTTTATTTTATTTATTTTGCCTCCAGGTTATCACTGGGGCTCTGTGCCTGCACTATAAATCCACTGCTCCTGGCGGCCATCTTTTTCTCCATTCTGTTGTTGCCACCATTGTTCTTGTTGGATAGAACAGAGAGAAACTGAGAAAGGAGGGAAAGACAGAGTGGGGGAGTGAAAGACACCTGCAGACCTGTTTCATGACTTGCAAAGCTATCTGCCAGCAGATGGAGAGCCCTTGGCTCAAATGGGATCCTTGCACTTCCTATAACGTGTGCTTAACCCGGTGCTCTATTGTCTGGTCCTCAGCACTTATTTTACTTTTTTTTTTAATATGACACCAGGAAAATGCATGATACCTGAGTCACCTCCCTTGCAAATGTCCATTCTCTGGTTTTTGAGAGAGCAAGGGAGAAAGGGAGAGATACTAAAGCACTGGTACACCACGCAGATTGTCCCCTTGGCGCTCTCCACAGTTCTCCTACATGTTGCCAGTGGTCAAATCTAAGGATATGGTAAGTCTTGTGCTTTACCTCTGAAACACTACTTAATTTACAGAATTCATTTATTTTAAATCATTAAAAACACATGATCTATGATCCTCTACTCTTTATTATCATTTCTACTTAGACTAAAATGCCACTGTTATTCCTACTTTTTTGAAGATTATGCTCTAATTTTTATTGCTCTAACATTTTTTTCTATTTTTATTTGAATTTCTTTGAATATGTATAGGTTAAGTTTAACTTTTCCCATATTTATCCCCGATCTGTTACACTGTGGCTTGTTGCATCAATTTTTGAAATGTGACAGAATCTCTTCAGACAAAATTATTTCCTTTTTTCTGTCTTCTATGACTTCAATTTCCAGTCTAATTCTTTATTCCATATATACTTTATGCTCTTTTCTATATATTCTTTCATGTTCAGCTACATTTTCTACTGACGTATTTTTCAGTGTATTAACAGTTTATTCAGTGATATCAGTGGTCACATAAGTCTTAGGAGACAGCCTGGCCTCTCCAATCACTTTCTTTTCCTCAGCAATTTTTTTTCCTTGTCAGTAGCTAAGTGGCATTGTTTTAATTTGAGGAGCATAAAAAATTACTCTGCTGTGTGTTTAAACTCATAGCTGCCATTTTTTCAGCAAGGATGACAAAATTCTCAGTCGGATCAGGAATGATGATGATATGATGATGTACTGTCAAAAAAAACTCTTACAATATCAGCTCATCTATTTCTGCCATTGCTCTGAGACCTTGGTCTACTAAGATACTGTCCTTGAATTCAAATGTGTCTTCCATGTTCTGTACTAGATAAAAAAAAAATCTTATTTTCCATATTTTACTTGACCTCTGAGGTTTCATATTGTGGACATTTTAAAGAAGAGATCAAGCAAAATAATAATAATAACTAGTTAATTAAATAGTGATAGAGTTCTTTTATTGTTTCTTTTCTCTTGAGAATTTTGAAGTCCCAGTTTTCAGAACTGACTTTGAATATCTTCAAACAGAAGTCTTAATTTTTAAGTTTTTTATATTTATTTATTTATTTTCCCTTTTATTGCCCATTTTTTTAATTGTTGTTATTGATGTCATTGTTTTTAGATAGGACAGAGAGAAATGGAGAGAGGAGGGAAAGACGGGAAGATAAAGACATATGCAGAAATGCTTTACCACCTGTGAAGCAATTCCCCTACAGGTGGGGAGCTAGGGCTCGAACTGGGATCCTTCAGTGGGTCCTTGCACTTCGTGCCATGTGTACTTAACCCATTGTGCTACTGCCTGACTCCCAGCAGTCTTAATTTTTAAAATCCTAGTCTTATATCTATTCTTGTTAAGAGATCTTTTCCCCAGTTATTAGTTTTAACACTATGACTAGAAAATCTATCACCAGATATTATGTCCCAGTTCAGACTGAAAAAGCTGATGGGAGAAATCAACTCTAAGATTTTTTAAAAAAAAAAAGGTCTTAACAATATGGTATAAACACTACATGTACAGGATTACTGGAAAATAAAAGCATAGTTTTTAATGCTAAATACAGATTTTGTGATTAATAACAAGGCTCATGTTTTGCTGTGTATTTAAAATCATTATCCTGTATAATGAGGAAAAGATACACATCACCTAAATCAGTCGTTAGCTTTTAAACATTTCTAAGTCTATTTGCTACTTCAAAGGTTTTAGTGACCTTGATCTAAGTTTACTATTAAGTTAATTACCATGCAGATACCATTAGAGTATCTTTTATCTTTCTTTATTTCTTTGATAGAGACAGCCAGAAATCAAAAGGTAAGGGGATTAAAGAGAGGGAAAGAGAGAGACACCTGTAGCTCTGCTTCACCACTAGTGCTGCGAAGATTTACCCCTAAAGGTGAGGATGCAGGGTGGGGGTTTGAACTGGGGTCCTTGCACACTGTAGCATGTGAGTTCAACCAGGTGTGCCACCACAAGGCTCCCAAGATAAACTATGGTCAAGTGCCATTAAGTTCTGAAGTTTCTATTTTTCATACTGTTTGGTTGTCAGAAAAGTCATGATGCATTTTTATATTTGAAAACAGAAAAATACATTATGACTTTTCCAACAGCCCAGTATCTTACATGATTTGTTTTAGCATCATCCTCTATCCTGCAACATTTATGCTTATATCTGAAATTAAAAATATGGTGGTACAACCTATTCTGGATAAATACAGACAAGTTTCTTTCTTTTTTATTTCAACAGAAATTTATTTTGGACAAATATAGACAAGTTTAGCTTTGTATTTTGCTCATGGTCCTCATACTGCTAGGCAGTTTAGTTCTTTAAATGTCTTTATTCTTCAGAAACTCACTGTGTGAAAAGGGGTAAGGTTCAAATATCAAGTCTTGTTTTGTTATTTTTCTCTTGCCTAAAGTTTGCTTCAATTTCTGGGATAAGTGCCAGTTTGGGACTATATTATGAGGTTCATTTTCTTCTGATCTGGCAAAATCCAAAACAATGATTGCTTGATTATTTTAGCAAAAGCAAAATGAATGTTGAGTATGTGTTCTTAATTAATGAAAATGGAAACTACATTCTTTAACTTATATTAGTCAAACACTTGACCCATGTAAAAATGTTTTTAAAAAACAGCCCTTACCTAGTAAGCTTTTATTTATTTTGCAAGTGTGTCAGCCTATTTAAATTTTAAGCTGGTTTAAACTAAAAATAAAATCAATTAATAGAATAAAAAATCCATGTAGATAAAAATCATAAGCATGGTTTTAAAAATATTTAGACAGCAAGAATGAATTTTTCATGTCATTAGAAAGAGAACAACTATTAAAATAGAAAGGAAAGAATACAAATAATAACCAGCCCTGCTCCATGTATGGCAAAGAGTGATTTCAACCAGGATTTTTCTCCCTCAGATCTCCAGGTTTTTTTTTTTTTTTTAAGATTTTTTATTTATTTATGAGAAAGACAGGAGGAGAGAGAAAGAACCAGACATCACTCTGGCACATGTGCTGCCTGGGATTGAACTTGGGACCTCATGATTGAGAATCCAAAACTTTACAACTGCACCACCTCCTGAACCACTCTCTAGGTATTTTTGATTCACCAGATGACATGATGTTCAGGTTTATTAGTAGAGGATGTTAGATGCAGTTTTTTCCTTCCTGATACACTTGAGACCTCCTAAGGAAAGATATATGCTTTCCCAACTTCCAATATACATTCTTTGTATATTGTGAAGGGTTCTGTAGTGGAATGTTTCCAATGAGACATCTCCAGTGTCTTGCAAATGGATAAAGGCAAATGGTGCAAGATAGATTCTCAGAAAAATTTTCCTATGCTCCACCAAAGTGACTTGCCTCCCTCTCATATGTTCTATGTATCAACCCTCTGGGAGCATTTCTGGTTTTACCTTAGATATTCTGGGTCATTATGGGACCTCTTTGTATCTCTGCTGCTTTGTATCCATTTGTGTCCCTCCCTCCCTCCTTATATTCCTTCCTTCCTTTCACTTGTTTTGACACATTTCTATAATTATTTTTATAGTTCTTCTTTTTTAATTTTTTTTATTTATAAAAAGAAAACATTGACTAAACCATAGGATAAGAGGGGTACAACTTCACACAATTCCCATTGCCAGACCTCCTTATCCCATCCCCTCCCCCAAAAGCTTTCCTATTCTTTAACCCTCTGGGAATATGGACCCAAGGTCATTGTGGGATGCAGAAGGTTGAAGGTTTGACTTCTGTAATTGCTTCCCCACTGAACATGGGCATTGACATGTTGTACATACTGCCAGCCTCTCTTTTTCCCTAGTGGGGAAGGGCTGTGGGGAAGCAGAGCTCCAAAGCACATTGGTGGGGTTGTCTGTCCAGGGAAGTCTGGTTGGCATCATGGTAGCATCTGGAACCTGGTGCCTGAAAAGAGAGTTAACATACAAAGCCAAACAAATTGTTGAACAATCATGAACCTAAAGGCTGGAATAGTGCAGATGAAGACTTAGGGGGAGTGTCCTCCTTTTTGTAGATAACTAGTAGGCATATTTTAGTCATATTTCAAAGGGCCTGTAGTTATTATACACAGGCTCCTAAGCTAATGATGGGCCCCAGATCACATCAAATCGATTTATAGTCAACGATATTTATACCCCTTTCCTATATTAGGGAGCTACTTTCTTCCCCGATCCAGCTTTATGGTCCTTTTCCCAGCTATGACATCATCTCCCCAGACAAAAACTTGGATCCACCTGCATAGCAGATTTCAGGCTCAGGCAAAAAAAAAAAAAAAACGAGTTCTTACTTCTTAACATTATGTTTCTTTCTGGAGTATGTGGATATCTGGATTCTCCTCTTGGACTTGTATCTACAATTATGTCTTAATCGTCAACACCCTAAGAATTCTTGCTAAATGGATGGGTTTCCTTTATTTCACAAAGTCAATGACTTTAGATTCATCTTGTAGGGTTCATTTAGGTGTAACTAAGAAAAATAAAAGAACCCCTTTCTTAGTAATAGGGTCAATAAGTCGACAAATAATAACAGAATGTGTTTGAAATGAGGACTTCTCAATGTTAAAGTAAAGAATGTATTGTTATTTATCAGTTTAGTTCCTCCAAAAACCAGCATTCTTACTTGTGCTGACAGTAGGTAATCTCTTTTCTTATAAAGGTGAATATTTATTTCTCATTCAGTTAAGAGTTATATCATTCCTGGCTACTGAAGACATTTTCAATGCAAATGTCAACTGAAAATTTATTTATTCCTATTTTTTAAATTTAAATATCAGATTAAATTTAACTCTTCCATAAAGGTTTTACTTAAATTTTTCACACATGCTTTTGGTACATTATTAATTCTGACTAAGTGTGTCCATAATTCATCCTGAAGGAATTACTTGGAGACATAAAAAAAAATGCTGTAAAGAACAGCTGTTGTGTTGCTGGGAGCAATGCATCAGGGCATGCACATGCTAGTATGAAACACAGAGCTGATTAATTGTATATCCTTGTTAGAATAATTTCTTAACTTTATGATAATTGCTATATTCAATAGCAGACCATAGGATTTCCTTTATGCAATCAATTTTTCAAAACAAATTAAAATAATGAAGTTAATAGCAGTTATGTGTCCACCTGCATATTAGATGTCAGGCTCAGGTAAAAACTAGTTAAGTCATGGGCCCTCTGGAATATACCTAAAACAGACCCACTTGCTTTTTTCAAAACGGAGACTCCAATCTTCATCTGCAATATTCTTGCCTTTAGGTTTGTGATTAGTCAACAATTTGCTCTGCATTATATCTTAACTCTTTGTCAGCCACCAGGTTCCAGATGATACCATGATGCCAACCTGACTTCCCTGGGCAGAGGACCCCACCAATGTGTCCTGGAGCCCCAGCTCCCCAGATCCCTACCCCACTAGGGAAAGAGAGACAGGTTGGGGAGTATGTATTAACCTGTTAATGCTCATCTTCAGCAGGGAAGAAATTATAGAAACCAGACCTTCTACCTTCTGCATCCCATAATGATCCTGGGTCCATATGCCCAGAGGGATAAAGAATAGGAAAGCTGTCAAGGAAGGGGGTTAGATATGGAGCTCTGGGAGTAGGCAATGTGTGGAAATGTACCCTCTTATCCTGTAGTCTTGTCAATGTTTCCATTTTATAAATAAAAATAATTTAAAAAATTAAAAATAAGAATGAGGGAGTAGCAGATGGGGATTTCTTGGAGAAGAAGGTGTGGAGGGTCAAAAGGGAGTGTTCTAAAATTAACTGCCTATTTTAGCTCCTGTACCCTGCTTACTTGTGAAAATTGTGATTCTTGCCTATATTACCAGCTGTGTAATGAGGGCTGACACTTCTTTGAACAGCACTTTGCTGGAGAGACAGTCACCGGTGGGGAAATAAAGATCCTCATAATTTGGGAAAAAAAAACATAACAAAACTCATTTTGTTTTATTAAAAGTTTATGCCTATAATATGTTAAACTTTCTCCTTTTCAGATAGATACTTTGCTTTCTAAAATTAGTAGAATTTTGAATTTTCAGTTCATGAATAAGCTATAAGTTGCACAAAAATGATTATTATAAGAGCTAAAACATGTATGAAACCCAAGATTCAAGTGTAACTAAAATATAGCTTCCCAGAAGATTGAAATTTATAGGAGGAAATCTGCATATATGGAAATGAGGTGGGTGAGGGTTCCAGACTTCCTGCATGATGCCTGGATCCCCAGGTAACACTACTTCCTGTCCACTGATTGCCTTGACTTAATTACATTTATTTGGGATAAAATAATTTTGTGCTACTTTAAGTATTCACAGGGTCAAAGTAGATTCACTAATAAATGATAGAGATTTGATCTGTGGCACATGTTCATGCAAGGTCAAGATTATTCATCTGCAGAGGGTAAGGTCATAGAAATAATGATAATGTAATACCTACTCTTATAACAATAAATAGTTCTTATTGAAACTAACCACAAACTACTTCTCTGGTAAATGACGTATGATAAAAATCTTAGAGAGAATTTGAGAGCTTTGAAAGCCTCTCCTTAGATTTAAATCTAGGGAAAGAGGTGAAATAATTACATGTACTATATTTACAATATGAAAACTTAATCTTCAAAATTTAGGGCTATTAGAATTTAAGCAAGTAAGAATTTTATATACAGAGAAACATTGAAGTGGATTATTTTATGTACTGTCACAAATCTTGGGTAAATGAGAACCTGGACCCCAGTGAAAACAGTCCTGAGAACCAATATTTTCTCAATAAAATGGCAAAAAAAAATGGATCTTTTGAAAATTCTTACAATTGAAATAAAAAATAAAAAAACTATCAATAAGGCATCACCTTGATTCAGGATTGCTAAGGGAAATGAAAGAACTAAACCTTAAGCAAATGCAGAAGCTAATATTGCAAGTTTTTCTTCTTCTTTTTTAAATACTTATTTCCTTTTTGTTGTCCTTGTTGTTTTTATTGTTGTTGTAGTTAATATTGTTGTTGATGTCATTGTTGGATAGGATAGAGAGAAATGGAGAGAGGAGGGGGAGAGAAAGACACCTGCAGACCTGCTTCACCACCTGAACCAGGATCCTTGGGCCAGTCCTTGTGCTTTGCACCACATGCGCTTAACCTGCTGTGCTACCACCCGACTCCCAATACTGCAAGTTCTATGGGCAAATTAATTTGATCTGTATATTTAATTTTATTTTTGTCTTCATATTCTTTATAAACTGGTAATGATGGTAAGTTTTTTTTTTTCAAATGCTATTACTACTGAAAATGTAAATATGTACAATGTTAACTACAGTGCGTGGCATCATAGGTACTCAAAATAATATAGCTCACCAGATAGGGTGTGCACCTTGTCAGACATAAGAATCACATGTGAGTTCTGGCAACCTATCTGAGGTGCTGTGACATCTGAAGAAGCTCTGGTGCTCTGTGTGTGTGTGTGTGTGTGTGTGTGTGTGTGTATGTGTGTGTGTGTGTGTGTGTGTGTGTGTGTTTTCAGTCTCTTTCTCCCTGTATGTGCTTTTTCTATTTGAATAATATTAATAATAGTGACAACAACAACAGCAGACCAGAGGGATTCAAATTGCACATGCACAGGACTCTGGCTCTACAAACAAAACAAAGTAAAGCAAAACAGAAAACCTGTTTATCTGTTATTGAATTATAATTTCAAAGAAGGGGATATAATGAGGAAAAACAAAGATAATTAGGCACATCTGCAACACATATTTAGTAGGAATTATAGAAGGATTTAAAAGAGGGAAGGAATTAGAGCCAAGTAAGTCGACTTTAATGATTTTTTCTGTTTAAAACAGATATGAATTTTAATAATGTTAATTGCTTGTCATATGACAGGTTAATGGCATTTAGCCAAGGGGCTATTCTAATAACTATTGTGCCTGAGGGAGTAGGTTGATTCCTCATTAATTATATCAATAGTTTGTCCTTCTAGATTTTGCTTAAGTGAGATAAGCCAAAAAGAGAAGGATAAAAACCAAATGATTTCATATATAAGAAGATCCTAATAATTAGGGACAGGAAGGGAGAAAACAAAGAGAAACATGAACTGGACATGGTGTGTTGCATCAAAGCAAGGAACTCTGGAAAGGGGAGGAAGGGGTGGAAGATAACTATGGAGACCGGTGCATAATGATCTTATATGCATGTGACAATAACTACACTGTAAAGCATTGACCCCTTCAATAATAATAATAATAATGTTCAACCACAAGTGTTCTGGTACTTTATAATTTTGAATTGTGCAAGGTATTTATAGTCATACTAACTCAGTTTTCCCATCTAACCAAGGTTATTAAGACAGTTTTGATCATTTGATATATGTTACACATATACAACTGGAACAAAAAGGCTAGTGTGTTACTTTGCCATGTACATGACATAGATTCAAGTTTAGCCTCCAACATATTGAAAGAAGCTTTAGTGCAGTGGTTTTTCTCTCTCTGCTTCTTTGACTCTATGTAAAAATACATATATCACAATGTCCTGGGGCTGGGTGGTGGCGCACCTGGTTGAACGCACAGGTTATAGTGTGCAAGGACCCAGGTTCAAGCCCCTGGTCCCCACCTGCAGGGGGAAAGCTTCGCAAACTGGTGAAGCAGGGCTGCAGGTATCTCTCTATCTCTCTCCCTCTTTCTATCTCTCCCTTCCCTACCATTTTCTGGCTGTCTCTATCGAATAAATAAAGATAATTTAAAAAAAAAGTCCTGTTCATAGTAAGGGCCATAAAATAAGTATAATTATACTTCACAAAACCAATATAGTGGTATATCTGAAAATCATCTAAATACATCTGTAAATTTACTTGTGACAATTCTGGTGGTATATTCCTAAATTAAATATATTTACATATATTCCATGGTGCAATATAAGTTTGATCAGTTTATTGAAAGGCATTAAAATAAGTAGAGAATTTTTTTATTATTCTAATACTTGCTGTAGACTTTAAAAGATTCTTTCCCCTGGTGTAATTTAATAGTACAGTTGCTTCTAATGCAAGGTCCTATATTTTGCTTATCCCTAATATTCTTAACAAGTATTTTATCCAAAATCCAATTACTTCACAAACGTAGTATAACTTCATAGTTGCTTTCACTAGTTTGGCTTGGGTGGAGACAAGATCTGTTCTTTCTCCCTGGTAATCTTCTTGACTTTGACCCTTTAATTGGAAAGATGAAAAAAAGGGAAGAGGTAAATAGAATAGCTCTATCCTAGTGGTACAGAGTGTGCAAGCACCAAGTGCCAAGAAGCACAAAGACTGGCTGAAAGATCCCAGTTCGAGCCCCCGACTCCCCACCTGCAGGGGTGTTGCTTCACAGGGAGTGAAGCAGGTCTGCCAGTGTCTATCTTTCTCTCCCCCTATCTGTTTTCCCCTCCTCTGTCTATTTCTCTCTATCCTATCCAACAGCGATGTCAACAACAATAATAACTACAACAATAAAATAAGTGCAACAAAAGGGAAATTAAATAATACAAAAATTAAAACAAGATATTCCTTTAATCAGTAGAAAGCTCATGTATTCTTTTCATGACAGATAGTGAAATACAGTTTGTCCCTTATTTTCTTGCAGTTGGCCAAACTGTCTTCTACTTTTTTCTATAAATACTAGAGACCTAGGGGATATTTCCATAGCTTCACTAATTTGAGATATTTATTTATTTATTCTAAAACTTGCTGCATTGTACATACTCTGAATTCTTTTTCTATTCTTTGTTTTTTATTTCTTTATTGGAGAATTAATGTTTTACAGTTGACAATAAATACAATAGTTTGTACATGAATAACATTTCCCAGTTTTCCACATAACAATAGAACCACCATTAGGTCCTCTGCCATTATGTCTCAGGACCTAAACCCTTCCCCTCATCCACCCCAGAATCTTTTACTTTGGTGCCGTACACTGACTCCAGTCCAAGTTCTGCTTAGTGTTTTCTCTTCTGATCTTGCTTTTCACTTATGCCTATGAGTGAGATCATCTCATACTCATCCTTCTCTTCCTGATTTATCTCACTTCACATGATTCTTTCAAGCTCCATCCAAGGTGGGCTGAAAACAGTGAAGTCACCATTATTTATAGCTGAATAGTATTCCATTGTGTATATATACCACAACTTGCTCAGCTACTCATCTGTTGTTGGACACCTGGGTTGCTTCCAGGTTTTGGCTATTACAGATTTTGCTGCTATGAACATGGGTATATACAAATATTTTTGGACGGATGTGTTTGGTTCCCCAGAATATATCCCTAGGAGAGGATTTGCAGGGTCATAAGTTAGGTTTATTTCTAACCTTCTGAGAGTTCTCCAGACTGTTCTCCACAGGGGTCGACCAAATTATATTCCCACTAGCAGTGCAAGAGGGTTCCTTTGTCCCCACAATCTCTCCAGCATTTGTTGCTGCTGCCACTCAGAATTTTGTCTCCATGACATTAGGCATATCTAGTAAAATTCTGGAGCCTCAATGTCTCTATATGTATATATAAATATTTCCATACATATAAGCATATGAATAGAAAACTACATCATTGTTTTAATGAGGTGTGACAGCTACTACATTTAATATATAAAACAACACTTCTTCATAAATGAATGTATGAACATACTCAATATGTGAGAGCTGTGGAGAACTTCATAATCTAATTACATATGCAAGGTCTGTGGAGGACTTAATAATCTAATAAGAGAGCCATCGTATCAACATAAAGTAAAATTTAAGAAAGGGAGTCATATTTTGACTCCCACTAATTGTTTTCTTTTTCTTTTTGCTGAGGCAGCTTTCTACCATAGTTTTCTAATTTTGCCTTCTAGTACATGAAGGCAAATGTACCTTATAGGTGGAAGAGAAAGAGGATAAAACTACATTTGATTTGTTTTGGCACAGCAATTCACCATAAAGTTGACAGTTAAAAATAATATAACTTTATTATCTCACCAGTTTCTAGAGGTCAGAGCTGATATGGATCTGGCAGGACTAAAATAGAGATGTTGATGAGACTGCATTTTTTAAGTAGTAGTTAATTTTAATTAATTAATTAATTAATTAGTTTAATTTTACTAGAGCAATGGTCAGTTCTGGCTTAATGGTGGTGTGAGATTGAACCTGGGACTTCAGAGCCTCAAGCATGGAGTCTCTTTGCTTAACCATTGTGCTATCTACCCCTGTTCTGAAGGTGTCACTGTTTTTTGTTTTTGTTTGTTTGTTTGTTTGGCTTCCAGGGTTATTTCTGGGACTTGGTACTAATATTACAAATCCTCTGCTTCTGTTGGCCATTTTTACTTATTTATCTATTTATTTATTTGTTTTATTGCCTAGGACAGAAATGAATTGAGAGGGAAGGGGAAACAGAGGAAGAAAACTCTCTGTCTTCCCTTCCTCTCTCAATTTATCTCTGTCCTATCAAAACAATTGAAAAGGATGGTCACAAGAGCAATGGATTCTTAGTGCAGACAGCAGACACTATGCCCCAGTGAAAAGACCTACAGACCTGCTTCACTATTTGTGCAGTACCCCTGCTATAGGTGGGGAGCTGGGGGTCTAACCTGAATCCTTGCTTGGTACTATATGCACTTGACTAGATGTGCCACAGCCTGCCCCCAGATTGTGTTCTTTACTGACCCCTTGGATACAGTTCAGTTCCAGATCTATTCAGGAAGAATTCCATTTCATGTATTTGCATGCCTGAGACCTCTAGTTCTTGCTAGCTTTCTATAAGGGGCCTTAGGACCTAGATATGCACATCCCTCATTTGTTCTTATTAATAATGATTGACAAGAGGGGTACAATTCCACACAGTTCCTACCACCAGAGTTCTGCATCCATCTCCTCCATTGGTAGCTTTCCTTTTCTTATCCCTCTAGGAGCATGGACCCAGGATAATTATGGGGTGCAGAAGGTGGAAGGTCTGGTTTCTGTAATTGCTTCCTCACTGAACATGGATATTGAAAGGTTGATCCATACTCCCAGCCTGTCTCTCTCTTTCCCTAGTGGGGCAGTGTGGAGACTGGTGGGTTGAGCCTAATTAGAACCCAGGATACCTCATGAGGATAGAAATCGTTCATCTATAAGCTTCCCCAGCCCTCCCTGACCTCCATCTTGTTAGATCCAGAGACTGCAACCGTTCCACCTCTACCTGGTCTGGATAAACCTGATTTGGTCAATGGAATGTGGATAAACCCAAAGAGCCCATTCCTCAGTCTTAAGTCCCATGCCCCAGGTAAGGGGAAGTCAAGAGCCAGAGTCCTTAGAAGGAAGCTAGAGTCTAAAATATCTGATTGGTTCTTACTGTCAAACTTTTTCCCTATTCAGCCTGTTGCCCCAGCACCCTGCTCCAGCACCTGGCTTCTTTTTACCCCATATAAACCCTGCCTTTTTCTTCAATAAACACACTATCCCCTGCTACAGTGTCCAAAGTGGTCACTCTGCATGCTCACCCCCACGGTGGCCTGTTTTCCTCCTCTTATATGACACCTCTCTGGTGGCCAACAGAGTGGTGGATATGGGGTGTGCCAGGCTAGCTTGAGGGTGCTTCTTCCGGAGCAAGTGCTCTCTGGGTTGGAGAGAACTGGAGCCAACCTAGGCTACTGCGTGGGAGAGGGATCAGGAACTCGTGCCGAGCTAGTGTCGCAGGAGATAGACTCTGGAACTCTCAGAGCTGGAAGGCAATCCTATTTCTGTTAAAACAGAAGAGCAGCTGTATATATACTCGCCAAGTAGGGTGGAAACAGAATGTGATGTAGAGAGGATGGAGCGAAAAGAGACTGGTGGAAATCAGGGTGACTAAGAGAGGGGGTGGAGCAAAAAGACATCATGAACCAATGGGGATTAAACCAATGCCCTCCAGGCAGGGCGATTCCTAGGCAACTGGTTATGCAAATAGACTTCAGGGATAAGCAGGGGGAAGCTGGTGTACTGCCCAACACTTCGCCCTTTCTTTTTAAATAATGGCCATAGTATCAGAATTGCAGGGCACTTTGTGAGGCAGGGAGACTGATAGGAGGAGGAACACCTTTGGGGTTCTACTGTCCTTCTTTGCTCAACCTCTTAGTAGAGAGAGAGACTAACAGGATTGACACACCCCTCAGGCTCAAACCCCTCCAAGCTCAACCACATCCTCACAATTTCCCAACATCTCCCTCTTACTTAATGGCCATATATAAATGTGTCAATGTCTGTAAAAGGCTCCATCTCCGTCAGGGGAATAGCAGTGTAGGGGTGAACAGAAACCTGTTGGGAAGAAACATATATGATAGCATGTAAACATCTTCAAAAAGAACTAGCACAAGACAGAGAGGGATAAGTAAGAATAGCAAGGGACAGAGTGAGACTGAAGAGGTCTGGTAGGCAGAGAGGAGGGCTGCCTGAGGGGTGGAGGAGTGGGGGCCTGATGAGTGCGAGGGGCGAGAGGGGTGATCTGGCGTTGCAAAGTCCCGAGACAGCTGGCAGAAATGTCCATGGACTGCTACAGTCCTCAAGAAGTCCAGCAGTGTAAAGAGAGTGTCCAAAGGTGTACCAGCAAGTCCTATAGAAGCATCAGTCAAATGTCAACAACCAGGGAAGAAATATTGCATGTCTATCTTGATGGAGGAGGAAAGCCACTGGAACTTTTCTTCTCTGAAGAGAGTGAACTGGAACCACCAAAACGTGACAGGTGAAGCAGAAGCAGGAATAACAAACAGCAATGGGTGAGAGAAAGGCGGTAGGAAAGTCTTGTCCTTTGGAGTGCATGAATCAAGTTCTCCAGTAGACAAAATATATATTGATTTTCAACTATTTTTTACATTGGACTTTTAAACAAACTCACATATTAGTGACAATGTGTTTTTTGGTTTTTTTTTTTTTTTAACATTTACAATGTTAGATTGATGGCAGATTTGTTGTGGATTAATTTCCACAAGATTAGTTTACAGGGCATTTTGGGGGGCCCTCAAAAATGTCCTGTATAGAGAATTTGTATTTTAACTTTGGAAATCATGAATTGTCACATTGAATATTTAGAGTTTTATCTTAAAAACTCAGTTACTTTAGTGAACTAATTTTATCTTTCCTAGTAAAAATGTAGCTTCAAAGTTACACTTTTAACCATTAAGTTAATGTTTACCAAACTTGAAACACACACATAAAACATGTAGTTTATAACACACAGGAGGAGAAAAACTTTCGTAACTAAGACATATCATTTCAAACGCAGATTTAGATCTGTACTGTCATAGTTGAACCATCTTTACTCACAGAGTTTAAGACTAAACGTTTCATATTTATACCAAGACATAAGAAATCAAAAAGAGGAAAAAAAACAATTTTGGACTGTTTCTGGACATCTCCAGAAACCATGGCTATGTCCAAAAAATGTATATAAAGTCAATTAAGTTCCACAGTACTCTAAGCAATAATGGGTCATACAAAAAATTCTGGTCACTCAACTCAATTTTTTTTCAACTCACTCACTCATAAAATACAACTGGCCAGTCATAGCATAAGACACTCATGGCAGGGGTGGGGGGGAGAGCTCTCTGAATCAGTTTTTTCAGATTCTGCCATGTCATATTATGGATTCTGGGGTGCATCCTGCAACCAGTCCTCTTGCAGTGTTTCTTGTTCCTCAGGGATATTAGCGCCATCAAGTGGGTATTGCCGGACATGGCAGGCAGGAACCCAGACAGGTTTGGAGTAGTTATGTGGAAAAACATATGTGAAACCCCTCCCCATGGTCCATAGGGGGTCAGGCCCTTTCCAAATTTTATCAAGTGGGTCTTTCCACTTGACTTTAATAGCTGGGAGGGTGGGTGGTGTTTGCCAATGAAGAATAAAATTATTAGAAGGAAAATGATTAGCTAATTGTCCTGGAAAACCCATTAAACTTACAGCAAAACGAGAATGGTGGCTTATGAGCCACTCTGTATCTGTGAGAGAAAAGGGAAGAATGATTGAATCCGGTTCCCTTCCTAAGACCTGTACTGATCTGTTTCTTCCTTGGCACCATAAATGCTAAGGCATCAATCTCCGTAAGAAGTCTTGGAGCTCCTCCTACTGGTGTATGAACCGAACGATATGCATGCCCTGGAGAGCCTGGTTAACTCTTTCCAATGCCATGGAGGCTTCTGGGGTTAACATATGCTTTGAGGAGGGCTGTTTATTTCCTTTTAACAGATCAAACAGTGGTTGCAGGCAGCTAGTAGGGAGATAAAGATACTGCCTAAGCCAATTTAAATTTCCAAGAAAACTTTGTAAAGAAGTAAGAGTGAGATTAGAAGGAAAAGTAACACAAGGTTTTAAAGGACGAATATGCGTTAGGGAAATCTCTGAGCCTAAGAAAGATATTGGAGGAATTAGCTGTATCTTCTAAGGAGCTACATTAAGGCCTCTTTTCTTTAAGGCAGGGATAAGAAAATCACATAGGGTGGAGAAATCTGTATCTAATTCTCCCCATACTAACATGTCATCCATATAATGAAAAACCTTAAGGCCCTTATGAATATACAGAAAAAGGGCAGATTTAACAGCCTCTTGACAAATAGTAGGACTATTGGCCATGCCCTGGGGCGGTACCACCCATTCATATCTATCAGCAGGGCTGGCATTATTAATAATAAGAATGGAAAAGGCAAAATTTGTATCAATCTTGTGGATGCAAGGGAATAGAGAAAAACAATCCTGTATATCAATAGCTATGATTGGAAATCCTGTGGGAATCGCAAAAGCAAGAGGCAAACCCCTTTGGGGGGAGCCCCAAACCTGCATGGTTTTATTAACCGCACAGAGATCTTGGAGGAGGCACCATTTTCCTGAGTGCTTTTTAATCACAAAGACAGGAGTATTCCATGGACTCCGGGAATGATGAATGTGTCCCAAAGACACCTGCTCTTGGATGAGCTCTTTCAAAATTTCTAGCTTCTCCCTAGGCAAAGGCCACTGTTCCACCCAGACAGGCTTGTTAGAAAGCCAATCTAAGTGGGGAGTTCTGTTACAAACAGTGGCAGTTAGTATTGGGGGTGCTGGTCAGGTCTAGTAGTCTAACAGGAATGAGTGTGGTGCCCTGCAGAGGTGTCTGAGGATATAACTAGATCCAGATATTCCAACAAGTCTCTCCCCAATAAATTGGTGTTTATCTCACCTATTAAAGGCTGAAAGCATCCGGTAGTCCCTTCTGGATCTTCCCACACAAGGGAATCTCATGTGAGGAATACTTGAGTCAACCCTCCAACACTATGTAAGCGCGGTCCTGGGAGGAGTTCCCAACTCTGGGGAACCTCTGCTTGTCTTAAGATTGTCTTATCTGCCCCCGTGTCAATCAAACACTTAAAAGGAATATTACCAATCCTTATCATCATAGTCATGTGACCCCTTTCTAAAACAGGGGTGGTTCACAAAATGCAAACTGTTCTCTTACTCCAGCCGGTTATTTCTACGCTGGAAATTCCCACATGCCGCACGCTCCTCCTGCCACTCACCCTCTGCTATTGTTACTTGGCGTGGTGGGCGTAGCGACGAGTTGGGACCCAAGCTGGGCTTCTGTTTATGGAAGAAGGGTGCAGCACTGAGCAGACGACCTGCTTCATTCCCTCTTGAAGGCGGGGCTAAGGGACACCCCACCCCTAGTTTAAATCCCTATTTACATTTGGCAGGGGCATGCCATTCTTATGGAACCTTGATCAACAATCTCTCCTCCAGTGAAACCCTTTCTGGCATCTGGGACAAGGCATTTGTGGTCTCTGGTTCCCTGACTGGAGGCGGGGTTGCCCTGACTGGAAGCGGGGTCATGGTCTATCTTCTGGACATTGGTTACACCAATGCCCTTGGTGACTGCACTAAAAACAAGCCCCTTTTTGCATATGTAGGGTAGCTGCATACGCTTGCATTGTAGGTGCCTGACAAGAGCTTGTCCCAAAGTTCCTGGTCAGGGAACCAAAGTGTGGTCCAAAGCAAAATGTTCCAGAGACAGAGAAATTGTCTCATAATGAAAGAGAAGAGGCTTTGGGAAACCTCTTCATAAGTAGAAAGGCAGCCCATAGTGGATAGGTAGCCAAGTTTACTTATCTGGGGGATGGGCAGGTTAGGTCTCATGTTGGTTGGGCGCCATATGCCAGTCCCTGTTCGGGCGCCATTTGCTGGGCTAGCTTGAGGGTGCTTCTTCCAGAGCAAGTGCTCTCTGGGTTGGAGAGAACTCAACTGGAGCCAACCTAGGCTGCTGCGTGGGAGAGGGGTCAGGAACTCGTGTCGAGCTAGCATTGCAGGAGATATACTCTGAAACTCTCGGAGCTGGAAGGCAATTCCAAGTGTGTTAAAAACAGAAGAGCAGTTGTATATATACTCACCAAGTAGGGTGGAAACAGAATGTAATGTAGAGAGGGTGGATCAAAAAGAGACTGGTGGAAATCAGGGTGACTACGAAAGGGGGCAGAGCAAAAAGGCATCATGAACCAATGGGGATTAGACCAATGGCCTGCCTAGGTAACTGGTTATGCAAATAGACCGCAGGGATAAGCAGGGGGAAGCTGGCATATTGCCCAACAGGGTGGACAGGGCAGACCTTCCAGAGCTAGCCCCACAGGGCATGGCTCTGGAGAGGGGGGTCCAAGGACACATTGTTGAGATCATCTGCCCAGGGAAATCAGGTTGGCATCATGGTATCATCTCCAACTTGGTAGCATTAAGATATAAAGTGTAATAAAGTGTTTAATAATCCTGAACCTAAAGGCAAGAATACTGCAGGTGAGATTTGGGGGTCTTCATTTTGGAAAAAAACTAGTATGTCTAATCTAGGTATATTCCAAGGGGCCCATGACTCTTACCAATTCTTGCTTGAGCCCAATAGCTAGCATGCATGTGGGCTAAAGCTAACATGCATGGTTGGGGAGATGGTGTCACAGCTAGAAAAAAGAACTAGAAAGTTGGATCAGGGCAGAATCGCTCCCAAATGTGTGAAAAGTATATCAATATTGTTAACTGTAAACCCCATTGATTTGATCTGGGGCCCATATTCAGCACAGGAGCCAGTGTAACCTCTGCATCCTTCATTCTTTCAACATGGCTTCTTCCTTGTGAATCTATCTTGTCTCAGGATTCAGACCTTTCCTTTCCAACTGCTACCAGATCTTTTTGACTCTCTGAAGCTCAATATTCCTTTCTTATTTTTAAGGGTGTGTCATTGTACCCCACCCACCTAGGTAGTTCAGCTGAATCTCATTCTTTAAAACCAGCCAATTAGCACCAGGAGGAATGATTCAGTTGCTCTTCCAGCTGTACAGGATTCTCCCAGGACTTGATCCTATTTTCATATTAAATGAGAAGATTTGCATGTGTGTCTTTGCCCCCTCCCCCTCACCCACTGGTGCTCATCAACTTGGAAAATATAACCTGGAGCTTCTTTGAAATTGTAAAATAAGTAGAAATCCTCATGCTTCCACATCCTTAGATAAAGTTCTTGATGCCAATGTTAAAAGTACAGGAAAATCTCATTAAGCACCTTGCTCTGCTACTGTTGAAAGAGCAAATATTTGCTGGTGGATGAGAACTCTCAAGTACAAAGAGGTTGGCACAGCACATGGGAGTCTAATCAGTCACAACAGCCAGTATATTACTTTCATTTCTTCAGTAATTTTAGTGAGCTTGGGGACATTGTTGATTTTGCTCAGTATTTCATTTGAACACATTCATAGCACTGGGAAAGGAGCAAGTTTTCGATATAATATATTTCTATCATCACTCTGAGTGGAGGGAATTTTACTTATTTTTTTTCTTCTTTCACTAAAACTTAGCACAGGGCCCTTCTTTGCAAATCATTTCATATATTTAGAACAAATTATGCACTAGGCATGTAGGTTATCAAAATCAGTTCAGATTACCAGGGAGGCAACAGAGACCCAGAGCAAGAGGATGACATTCAGTCAGAGAGAGGCAGATGGAAGAATAGTTCAGGTTTACTCTCAGTGTACTCACTCCTTCTTTTAACAAGCTTGCTCAAGCATAAACAAACTGAAATTTCCCTATTCCACATGCATACCACATGCATACCACATGCATAATTTAATCAAAAAAGACTGGATGCATAGTATCATCAGAATACAGTCAGACTTGTCCTTTTCTGTGAAAAACTGGATACATTCCTTCTCTATAGAGACCCATTAATCCATGCCTAGGAGTTGTAAAAACAAACAAACAAACACCCTCCTGATACATATGGGAGGTGAGTGGATACTCAATACAAACTAAACAAACACACACACACACAAAAAAAAAAAAAAAAAAACAGGTGACACTTTGCAATTAAAGCTGTCTACTTTGATCAAGAAAGAAAATGCGATTTCAAAAGGCCAGAACAGGTGTGGGGACACATAGGGTAAAAGAACAAATTGTTAAAAGAAGAGAAAAAGAGTCTTCTTGAAATCTGTTCTTCAATATGAAAACTGAAATTTGGCCAGTTTGAAAGGACAATCTGTTCATTAACCTCGCTTCCACAAAGCTTCCCAAATCCCCATAGGAACCCTTCCAATTCCTCAGAGAAAGGAGTAGCACTCAGGCTGTGAAGAGTATACCATTCAGCAGCTAGACCTGGGTTGCAACTTCCCCTTGGCAATTTGCCTTCTGCTGAATATGGGAAGAGTTGGAGAGACAAAAGTGTTTAGGCATTCTAGGGAGAAATGTAGAATTGTCGAACACTAGTTTTTTTAAAAAAAGTGTATCACCTTTAAATTTGATTGTGTGTATTTTCTTGAAAGTCATTTATATATATATATATATATATATATATTATGGCATACATGCCAGAAGAGAGAGATATCAGACTCATGCTAGACTCTGATTTATATGGTGCTGGGGATTAAGTCTTAGCCTGTAAGTCTTGAACTCTCCCAGATGAATTTATATAAATCCTGCAGTAATTTAACTTGTAACACTGATGTCATTATTTTAATGCAACAAATTTCTTTATTCTGGGAAAGTGAACTCTTGGTATCATACATGTACCACGATAGATATGCATCATCTCTATTTGATTTTGTAAACTGGATTGTGAAATTTAATATCATATGCCCTTAAGAGAAAAAAAAAAAGCTTTGGGGGTCAGGCAGTAACGCAGTGGGTTAAGTACAGGTGGGACAAATGGACCAATGGAAGGATCTCAGTTCCAGTCCCCAGCTTCCCACCTGCAGAGGAGTCATTTCAGAGGCGGTGAAGCAGGTCTACAGATATCTATCTTTCTCTCCCCCTCTCTGTCTTCTCCTCCTCTCTCCATTTCTCTCAGTCCTATCCAACAACAATGACATCCATAACAGTGATAATAATAACCACAGCAATGGTAAAACAGCCAAGGTAACAAAAGGGAAAAAATGGCCTCCAGGAGCAGTGGATTCGTGGTGCAGGCACTGAGCCCCAGCAATAACCCTGGAGGCAAAAATTTTAAAAGCTTATATTCATTTCTGTGGATTACAATAATTTGATCTGGTGCAAACTGCTAAATCAGCTGCATGCAAATCCTCTTCGTTTAATTTTTTGTTTTTGGGCAAGGGTGTGATAATGTTTGGTCATTGACAGGTACAATTTCACATCTTCCTGTAATAGGTGTCTGCAAAAGAATTTCATGCCTAACTTAGGTCCTTTTCCATCATCAAGCACTATGACCCCAAAATCTTTCATCATGGGCTAGATTTTTTTTTGGTCAGAATCATCAGTGACTTTTTCTTATCCATATAGAGCATATTTTCTGTTCAACAATTTTTTACTACAATTATTTATATTTTATATTTTTCTAATCAAATAAATGCTTGTATACATAAACAAGCAGTTTCTTGAATATCTTCTCATCTCTGATATGGAGAATTATTTACAACTGTGATTTATTTCACTATTAAATTAAATAATATTCAAATAAAATCTTCCATTCTCCATTAACAAACATTTGTGCTTAATTCTAGTATATAAAAATTATTAAAGTGATGCAATGTCATCAATGTGCATACGTCATTAATTTATATCACATCACAAATATTTAGATATAATCACTGAGTGGCTTTCAAATGTGAAACTTGTAGGAATTGTCATAAGTGTCTTTATAATCCTGCTGGATGTTTTTGTTTGTAATAAAAATGGACTTACTCTTGGAATAGGTTCACCATACAATATATATAACCTAGGAAAAGTGCTATCCCTATTGTGTGCAAAGCATTGTTTCTTGGTATTTACTCTCAAGGTAAGAGTACCAGTTTGTATTTTACCCCTCTCTTCCCTAAATAAAGAATATAGGTATATACAAATAATGTCAAAGGACATAAAATATGGTGATGGCATGTACCATACAGCAAATCTTAACAAAGGGACTTTTCAAAGTTAACCCAATTGTCAAATAATGTGATTATAGCAGTAACTATCTATTCTCTTCTTAAACCCTAAGACAGCAGGAACCTCTTGCTTCCTCTATGGAACCTGTATTTTCCCGAGTCCTGCAACTTCTGGGGTAGGCTCACTTTTCTACATGCTTCTCTCAAGTCATTCCAAGTGATATTGCATCCGCCAATTCCAACCTAATCAATGCAATGAGTACCACCTCAGCAAGCTTCACTTCAGACTGTGTCAAAAGACTTCAGGCATGGAATATCAACACTTCACTCTCATTACTTGGGTGAGACCTTTCCTTTCATGGTATTCTTTAATTCCATTCCAGGAGGTTCACTTCCTGACTAAGTCCTAAAACCTAGATATAGACCAGATCCCATAAAATAGAGCATATGATCACATGTATCCATAAATTAGGGCAAAATATATACCTGAAAGCAAAAATACACAATTGTCTGTAGTGAGTCAGTGGCAAGTTCATAATGAAAGAGTGTCTACTTAGACTTAGATACCCTCCTCTCCTACTTCCTATGATAGTTCTCTCACTCACTCCAAATCTAACCTATTCAAAGCAAGGACTGCAAAAGCTGAATAAAGGCAAGAGACTGGCATACTTTAATGATGACTCTTTAGTTGCTATCAGGCCAATCCATTAGCTGGGGCCCTAATCAGGGAGTCCTGAGATTCCCAAACAGACTTGATGGGCCTAGACCTCAAATAAATCCCTCTCTCCATTGTTACTGGTCATCTCTATCAGGAGCAACACAATAAGACCCCTTTGTGAGCCCCCATAGGACCTTGCCCTCAACTTGGATCAACAATTATAAAGAATGCTCCATCTTCCAAAGGGAGGATGGACAGCATACTCTATGCTACACCTCAGGAAGATGGGTTGATATTGGGGCAGCATGGAATGTTCCTATTCATGTCCATTGAATGTGAGCTCAAATCTATAGGCATGCAGAGGTCGCAGAGGCTCCTAAGCTGATTATGGGCCCCAGATAAGATCAAATCGATGGAGCTTACATTCAACAATATTTATACCCTTTTCCCATATTAGGGAGCTACTCTCTTCCTTGATCCAGCTTTCTGGTCCTTTTTCCAGCCATGACATCATCTCCCCAGACAATAACTTGGATCCATCAGTAAATCAGATTTCAAGCTCAGGGGCAAAAAGAAAAAGGAAACAAACAAACAAAAAACTAGTATAGCCACAGGCCCTTTGGTTTTAAGTAAACTATGCCTACTAGCTATCTATAAAATGGAGTACCCTCCCCCCAACTCTTCATCTGCAATATTCAAGCCCTTAGGTCCATTATTGGTCAACAATTTTTTTGGCTTTGTATGTTAACTCTTTTGTCAACCACCAGGTTTCAGATGCTAGCATGATGCTGACCAGACTTCCCTGGACAGACAACCTCACCAATGTGTCCTGGAGCTCGGCTTCCCCAGGGCCCTTCCCCACTAGGGAAAGAGAAGACAGGCTGGGAGTATGGATCGATCTGTCAATGCCCATGTTCAGCGGGGAAGCAATTACAGAATCCAGACCTTCCACCTTCTGCATCCCACAATGACCTTGGGTCCATACTCCCAGAGGGTTAAAGAATAGGAAAGCTATCAGGGGAGGGGATGGGATACAGTTCTGGTGGTGGGAATCGTGTGGAGTTGTATCCCTCTTATCCTATGGTTTTGTCAATGCTTCCTTTTAATAAATAAAAATAAAGAAAAGAATATAGGAAGAGTCTCACACAATTCTACCAGCAGATTCTCTCTAATTTGTTATGTTAGCAAGAGGTAGATGTACTAGCAAATAATTAAATGCCAATTTCTCTTTTATTCTATAGCTGAATTGAAATGAAATTTGGTTGCAAGGAGCAAATATCCAATATTGAGACTGCAAAAACAAATAGCTAGAGAAGTTAAGTTTAGGGTAATATGAATAAAAGGTAAAACTAAAGTAATAGGATTCTTTTTTAGATTTGGTATATTGGTAGATTTGGTATATTCCTTACCTATGTTGTCTTTCTCTATTTTCCTTCCTTCCCTTTCTCCTTCCCTCCTTTCCATCCACTCTTCATTACATAGATATAGGGTTATTATGGATTAGTCTGGCATAGTATAAAAATGATAGCATATGTCTATTTACTCTTATATGACTGGACACTAAGATTTAATTTTCATAAAATGTTTTGGGTTTTACTCAAACTTCTGCACTCTTAATATGAATTGAAAACACTGTAAGATTCTCTTTTTAGTAGTGACTCAACATCAGAAAACATGCAAAAAATAAGAATGCCTGAAATCATTATTTCCAGTATTTTTCTTTATATCTTAGATAGCAGAAACAGAAAGAAATGCCTGTCATATATTAATAAAAGCATTAGAAAATTATAGTAAACCTCTAACTTGTTACAAGTTTTATTGTTTTTCACAAGTAAGTGATTACAGCTATTAAGCCTTCATATGAGGAATCATCTGTTCATATGGTAAGGTATTAAACTGTAAGAAGTTCCTCCATATCCAACCTATGTGAATTAGCAACATATTCACATATTCACATATTCTTGTAAACTTAGCAACATATTCACATATTCTTGTAAACTTAACTGGTGTATCTTGTCTTGCCACCATAGGCCTGCCTTTCTCAGCCAACAATTTAAAGATGTTTCCCTTTATAACATCACTCATGCCACGGACATCCTTTACTACCCCCAAAGACAAATGTCTGTTCCCCTGGACATCACGTCCACTGACTGCTTCCCTTAGATTTGAGATATGATCCTACCTCTTCATATCAATGGATACATTCCCCCTTCCTTACCTGTATACCCTTAGTTGTGGGACCCTAGCTTGTTTTACTTCTTCTGCTCACAATAGGTCCTATAATTCTTTTTTTTCAACATTTTAAATTTATTTATTAATGAGAAAGAGAGAAAGAACCAGACTCACTCTGGTACATGTGCTGCCAGGGATCGAACTCAGGACCTCATGCTTAAGAGTCCAAGGCTTTAGTCACTGCACCACCTCCCAGACCACAGTCCTATAATTGACTTTGGACTATAAGCAGACTCAGGTTACTTAGAGAGTTAATGCATGTTAGTAACAATGGTTTTAACATTTAGAGTACTTCTGAGCAGATGGGTCATACAAAAATTTTGGTCATTCAGCACACTCACTCACAAAACACAACTGGCCTGTCATAACATAAGACATTCAGGGAAGGGGTAGGAGAGAGGGCTCTGTGAGCCAACTTTTGTAGGTTCTGCCATGTCATATTATGGATCCTGGGATGTATCCTGCATCTAGTCCTCTTGTGTTTCTTGTTCTTCAGGGATAACAGTGCCATCATGAGGGTATTGTCGGACATGACGGGCAGGAACCCAGACAGGTTTAGTGTAATTATGAGGGAAAATACATGCAAAACCTCTTCCCATGGTCAATAGAGGGTCAGGCCCTTTCCAAATTTTTTCAAGTGGGTCTTTCCATTTGACCTTAATAGATGGGAAAGTAGATGGTGTTTGCCAGTGAAGAATAATAGGAGGTAAGTCCGAGTTATTGTAAATATTAAAGAGATTTAACGTAGTTAAGGCTTTTGCTAGCTGGATATTGGGGGGATACATTCCTCCTTTATCTTTATTCAATTGAGCCTTAAGAGTTTGATGGGCCCTCTCGACAATGCCTTGTCCCTGTGGATTATAGGGAATGACTGTGGTATGAGTAATGTTCCAGAGGGAACAAAAATCTTTAAATTGTTTGCTGGTAAACGCTGGTCCACGGTCGGTTTTCACTTGAAAAGGTAAGCCCATCACAACAAAACAGGAGAGCATGTGGCTTATAAGCTTTTTAGAGCTTTCTCCTGTCTGAGCTGTTGCCCACATAAATTTAGAAAAGGTATCTATCCATTGAGACAAACACATATTTTTGTTTGCCAAAGTTTGGTATGTGGGTGACATCAATTTGCCAAATAGCATTAGCTTTTAAGCCTCAGGGGTTAACACCAAGAGTCTGAATAGCAGGTGTTTTTATGAGACTTACACAGGAAGAGCATGTAGTTAGGATATGTTTTAATTGTGGTAACAGAACATCAGGAAATCGAGCTCGAAGGCCTTTAAGATTAACATGGGTTAGAGAATGGAAATCAGCAGGATCAGAGACAGAGACTAGGAGAGCTCCTGTGGAGGCAAGGCAGTCAGCTGCAGCATTCCCTTCAGACAGGGAACCAGGAAGAGGGCTGTGGGAACGAAGGTGCTGAATATATAGTGGTTGGGTTCGAGAAGAGAGCATAGAGGCGATTTGAATCAAGAGAGGGTAAAGTGGGTTGTCATCAATTTTCACATAAGAACGAGCAAGCCATGGAAGTAAGTTAACAGTATACACACTGTCAGAAAAAAGGTTGAAGGATTCTGGTACAACTTTTAATGCAAGGAAAACAGCATAAAGTTCTTTGTACTGAGGGGAATTCTCAGAAAGCTCAGTAAAGAGAAAAAAAAAAAAGCATTAGAGCTGAATTACTATTAAACTATAATGGGAGGGTAGATGAGAAAACACTTCAATTGGGAGAATTATGTTTAGCTGGGTCATAGGAAAATAGAGAGGATACAGCATATAGACTAGCTCCTTAATGATATACAAATTCAATAGTTTATATGTAAAATAAAGACTTCCTAGAGATCAGTATCTTTATTAAATGTGTTAAAAAGAATACTAGACTACAAATGGAGTCATTTAATGCTAAGCCCCATGTCACCAATATGAGACTTAAGTTATTTATGGTTTTAGCAGTCCCAAAACTTGATTCTTAGAACAGTAAATAAGGAAGTACTCTAATCAGCTCTAGTTAGCTAATCTATCTGATAGGCCCTGAAATCCCTTAAGAAAAATGACCTTGTTACAACCAATCCACTTTAAAATAGTATAACTACGTTGTTCCTGCTCTCATTTGTCCATAAGAATCTTTCATTCTGTACAATGAATCCGAGCTAATTTCTGTTCAATAAATACATAAAATGCTGAGTGATTTATGAATCATTCGATAAAGCCAATAAAGTAAAATTAATGCTATTAAATTGTGTTTTGAATAGATGTGAGTTTTACATTGAAGCACAATGTAATATGGACTGTATGGTGAAGCTATTATGATAGAGAATGTTTTGAGCATTGTAAAACATGATGGAGAAGTGTGAATGGGGCAAATCTGGTGACTGCAGAGAAAGAAAAAAGTAACTCATGAGGGATGGAGGTTTGTCTAGGCAGGGAGTCAGCTTGTTAGATTGGCAAGAAAGCATTCATAAGTGGAGAGGCTTCAGCAAATTAGGCAACCTAGAAAGGAAGGGAAATGAGAAAAAATGATTCTGCTATGTTGTAGTCAACAATAAAACAGAAATCAGTGAATGTCTCTTATAGTTTCTCTCTCTCTCTCTCTTTCTCTTTTTTTTTTTTCTTTAACCACACTAATCTGTTCTCCTGCTGTGGTCCATTTTAGTAAAGTATTCTTGTTTAGAACAGAAACAAAAATTTATCTTATCACTTTGAAACCTGAAGCTACTGAGATTTGAGCACAAACTGTTTTTTTTAATCACAAGTTTCCCTCCAAACAAAAATTAAATTTACATAATCAATATGTAAATATTTTTTACAGTGATTATACTAGTGCCATATTGTAACTGGTCACATGAACTGAGACAAGATAGGCTAGGGTATTAGATTTATTTTGTTTTAAATTAACTTAGCAAATTATCTGTGATTAATTTTTTCACGTAGCAAATAACTTTTGAGAGTTGACTTTTGGAGATTTGATTCTGAGAAGTTCTGGGGAAAATAGGACTGTTGCAAATAGAACAGATATGTTCTCTTAATGGTAATAAAATTATAAATAAATGAATATAAATGATTTTGGAAAATGGTAAAGTCAGGAAAAGGGAATTTCAAGAGATAAGTGAGTTGCAGTTTTATCTAGAATGTACCAGAAAGGACTCACTAAGAAAGTGGCATTTGAGTGAAGAAATCAGCTGCTAAGTCAGCAACTCATGCAATATTTGGGAAGAAATATTCCTGTTACAGAGAAAAGCAAAAGCTATATATAGTGTATTCTAGGAGACTGACTAGTATAATTGTGAAGCAAGCAAGAGTCTAAAAAGCTGAAGCAAAGTGAGAAGAAAAGAAAAACAAAGGTTAGCACAAACAGGGTCAAGTTCTTAACAAGTTTCACATATCATTATATAGACTTTGACTTTTTTTCTGATTAAAATGATAAGCCTCTTAAATCTATAGGAAAGCAATGCAGCTTTATCTTATATTTACAATTACATTCTAATTACCGCCAAAATTATACTAAATGAATATATAAGTAAGAAGTCAAAAAATTATTTAGAAGTCTGGCAGGATGGCTCATTTGGAAGGCTATTGGTTTGTTATGGGTGTCACACAAGTTCAAGCCCAGGATCCACCACACTGATGGTGTGGGGATTGTGCTTTAGTCTCTCTCCCTCTCCCTCTCCCTCTCCCTCTCCCCCTCCCTCTCTTTCCTTAACTTTCTTTCTTTAATGTTATTGCAAAATGTCCACCTGGACCAGTACATCTCTGGTGACACAAAACAACAATCACAATAGCAATATCAACAATAAATTCTGGGTAGGGTACTATTCCAAAAAGTCAAGATAGAAATGGCACAAACGGGGCCAGGCAGTGGCGCACCTGGTTAAGTCCACATATTACAATGCGCAAGGATCTGGGTTCAAGACCCTGGTCCCCACCTGCAAGGGGAAAGCTTCACGAGTGGTAAAGCAGGTCTGCAGGTGTCTTTCTGTCTCTCTTCCGCACTATTTCCACCTCCCCTCATAATTTCTCTGTCTCTATTCAAAATAAATAAATAAAGATTAAAAAATTAAAAAAAAAAAAAGAAATTTGCTCAAACTTGGACTGGAGGTACAACAGTGAGAGGTAGGGAGAGGTGAACAAATTTGAGTAAATGTTGATGAATTACAAGTGAAGTGTTAGGAAAAACAAAGTGTAAAAAAACCCTGCAATTTGTCAGGCCTGAGCAATAAGAACTAAACATACATTTAGTGAGATGTTTTACCATCTGTTTACCATACCATTTATAGGGAGGTCAGGTTGGGAGGGAAAGGAAACACTCACTCTCTAAAGAGCATATTCTTTTTATTATTATTATTTTTTATTGAAGGGCTAATGCTTTCCAGTGGATTCATTACATATGCATACAATTTCCAAGTCCTTAAAGTTTTCTCCCTCTTCCCTCTCTCCTCCTCCCTCCCCAGAGTTTTTTGCTTTGTTGCAATACACCATGTCCAGTTCATATTAATTTTGTTCTCTCCCTCCTGACCCCTACTTTATTAAGTCTCAATAATAAGTGAAATCATTTGGCGTTTATCCTTCTCTTTTTGGCTTATCTCACTCATAATTATGTCCTCATGTTGCAAAGTAGACAACTTCATTGTAACAGTTGAGTGCCTTAGCCCCTCATCTGATGTTTAACATCAGGGCTAATAACAGGTTCTGACAATTACAAACTGTGCTGCTAGGAACATAGGTACATATAATGTCTTCTAATAGCTGTTTCTGTTTCCTTTGAGTAAATTCCCAGGAGAGGAATTACAGGGTTGTAGGGTAGGTCCATTTCTAGTGTCCCAATAAGTCTCCAGATTGCTTTCCGCAATGGTTGGACCATTTTGTGCTACCATCATTAGTGAAGAAATGTCCTTTTTTCTCCACATCCTTCTCAACATCATTTCCAATGTATGGCATTCTCACAGGTGTAAAGTGGTATCTCATTGTTGCCTTTATTTTCATTTCCCTAATGATTAATGACTTTGAATACCTTTTCATATATCTATTGGCCCTGTGGATGCCTTCCTTGGTGAAATTCCTGGCCATGTCCTGGGCCCATTTTCTAATTTTTTTTTTTTTTTGATGCTTATTTTACTGATCTCTTTATGCATTTCGTTATTAGTCCTTTGACGTTTGTTGTGTAAAGATCTTCTCCCATGCTGTACGATGTCTTTCTCTTTGGGTGGTGGTATCTTTTGTTGTGCAGAAGTTTGAGAGTTTGATGTAATCCCATTGGCTTATTTTCATTTTTATTTTCTTTGCTGTTGGACTTGAATCCTTGAAGGCTTTTTTGAAGCATAGGTAGTGAAGTGTCCTGCCAAACTTCTCTATATATTTTCTTTTATATATCTGATAGTTTCTGGTCTACTTTCCATGTCCCTGATCCACTTGGAGTTGACTTTTGGGCATGGTGATAAGTGGTAATTAAAATAATAATAATAATCAGGGACAATTCAATTTTCTTTTTTAAAGATTTTTTAAAATTATTTTGTTATCTTTATTTATTGGATAGAGACAGGCAGGAATTGAGAAGGAAGGGTATTATAGAGAGGGAGAGAGACAAAAAGACACTTGCATCCCTACTTCACCACTAGTGACATTTTCATTCTACAGGTGGGGACTAGAGGTTCGAACCTGGATCTTTATGCATGTATGCTCTCCCAGGTGCACCTCCTCATGGCCCTTAGTTCAACTCTCTAATGAACATTTTCAATGCCTCCTAAACATCAATGGAAATGGAAATGAAAATGGTCAGTAAGTAGGTCAATAGATGAGTTTATAATTTAAGAGAGAAGTGTAGGCTAGAGATGCAAATGTATAATGCACTAGAAATCACACATTAATTTAAATTGTGATCCTTAAAGTAACAGATTATATTGGAGAAGCATAAATGGTCTTTCTTTAATTAGTCAATTAAAGGCATATTATATATTAATAGTATAATAAAAATAAATTCTTTTTTAAAAAATATTTTTATTTATTTATTATTCCCTTATTGCGGCCCTTGTTTTATTGTTGTAGTTATAATTGTTGTCTGTCTTCGTTGTTGGATAGGACAAAGAGAAATGGAAAGGAGAAGGGAAGACAGAGAGGGGGAGAGAAAGAGAGACACCTACAGACCTGCTTCGTGACTCCCCTGTAGGTGGGGAGCAGGGGGCTTGAACCTGGATCATCATGCCAGTCCTTGCACTTTGCGCCACGTGCGCTTAACCTACTGCGCTACTGCCCAACTCCCCAAAAATCAATTCTTAATCTTATAAATTAGTTCTAAAGTATCCTTACATACAGGAGGGAGTTGGCTACAACTAAAAGTTACAATCTTCTGCTGTCATAAGCATTTTAACCAGAAGAATGAAGGAAGTAGATTTTCAGAAAGGAAAAGAAATATAAAAAGGTGTCAATATGTATGTACTAAGCCTTTATAATTAATCGAAACTCACTTTCAAATAAAACCTAGAAGTGCAGTTACCATATAACCTTGAGGTATCTAACAGTGTTCCTCTATTTATGTTCATTTAAGTTTTTGACCAATATTATTTCCTTCTCTCTAAGGAAAAAAATTTAATATTTTTTTCAAAGCAGGTCTGCTGGTCATGAATGCTTTTAAAAAACAGCAAACCATAACAAAAGGACATTTCAAAGTTAACCCAATTAACAAATAATGTGATGATAACATTAACTATCGATTGTCTTTTTGAACCCTAAGACAGCAGGAACCTCACATCTCCACTATAGAGCCCCTACTTCCCCCAGTCCTGGAACCCTTGGATAGGGCCCACTTTCCCGTATGCCTCTCCCAATCCGTACCAAATAATATTGCATCCGCCGCCGATCACAACCTAACCAACGCAATGATTGCCACCTCAACATGCTTCACCTCAGCCTGTGTCCAGAGACTTCACGAGTGGAATGACAACCCTTCAGCTTCATTACTCGGGTGAGACCTTTCCTTTTATAGTACACTCTAATTTCATCTCAGGTGGTTCACTTTCTAACAAAGTCCCATAACCTAGATATACACCAGTTTCTGTGTGAGAGAGCTTATGTGCACACGTATCCATAAACTACTGCAAAATATATACCTGAAAGCAGAAGTACACTAGAGTTTGCAGTGAGTACCTCCCTAACACTTCCTCTCCACTATTCCAAGCTTTGGGTCCATGATTGCTCAACAATTTGTTTAGCTTCGTATGTTAACTCTCTTTTCAATCACCAGGTTCCAGATGCCACCAGGATGCTGGCCAGGCTTCCCTGGATTGAAGACCCCACCAATATGTCCTGGAGCTCAGTTTCCCCAGAGACACACCCTACTAGGGAAAGAGAGAGGCAGACTGGGAGTATGGACCGACCAGTCAACGCCCATGTTCAGCGGGGAAGCAATTACAGAAACCAGACCTTCTACCTTCTGCAACCCTCAATGACCCTGGGTCCATGCTCCCAGAGGGATAGAGAATGGGAAAGCTATCAGGGGAGGGGCTAGGTTATGGAGATTGGGTGGTGGGAATTGTGTGGAGTTGTACCCCTCCTACCCATGGTTTTGTTAATTAATCCTTTCTTAAAAAAAAAAATAATAATAAAAAAATTTTTTTTCTGAGAAAAGTATTGGCTCTTACACTTATGAAGCGTAATTTAGCCACAAATAGAAATCTAACACTTGTTTTCTTTCCAAATTTTGACTATTCACTCTACACTTAGGATGCTTATCATTTAAGACAGGGGTGGTAACACATCTGTTGGATATTCTTTCTGTTGTCTGAACCCTTACCAGAAATGTTAGTCAATGCAAAGGGAAAAAAAAAACAAAACAAGAAACATTGAAAAACAAAAGAAGTTTTTATTGTTTATAATTTAAATTAAGTTAAAATCCAAAAGACTCCACAATTAGAACTCTGAAAGGAAGTTCTTCAAGTTGTTCCAATACAAGATAAATATACAAAACAATGTTTCTTTATTGAGGAGTCAGAATTTGTACAACCTTTGCCTGAGTATCATATTTACATTCTTTCTTTAGTTTTATTCTTTTTAAAAATTGGGATTAGCATTTGTTAGTGTGCAGAACTTTGATAGCCTCAAGCAAAAATTGAGATTTTTCTAAGCAACAGTAATCTAAACTCAACATTTAATAGGGTAGAGAAACTAATTGATAATTAACCACTGCAGAGTGTGATAAATTAGAACAAGCACAGGAACAAATATTAAGTGAAAAGGGAGGAGAATTTAATTCCCTCAGGCTGTGCTGGAATACTTGTAATTTTCTGAATATTGAGGACATTGAAACAGACCACTCCAGAAAAGCTTTATAAATTGATTGCAGGAAAGGCATTCACAAATGCAAGAAAGGTCAAACAAAGCCATACAAATGCATATCATTATTAGATCATGGATCTCAAGGAAAGACTGTCACTTTCTTGTGGTGAAAATAAGCATTCGAGAATGAGATAGCAGATTACACTATCTTTGACACTTTCGGATTTCCTTCATTATTTTTTCCACACTCTTAAATGTGGAAAAGCTTTCCTTCAGAAATAATGACTTTCTTTTTTATGTTATAGAGAATAATAAAAAAACACTAATACTACATATAGCAACTCCCTCTCGTTGAGTACTATCTTTGTGTACTAGCTCTATCCTTCCTGCCTTTCCCATACTCTTCTGTTTGCATAGTTCATGAGGAAAAGTCTGATGCATTTCTTGTTTTTTTATATATATATTTATTTATTTCCCCTTTTTAAAATTTTTTTGTTGTAATTGATGTCGTCATTGTTGGATAGACATAGAAATGGAGAAAGGAGGGGAATTCGGAGAGGGGGAGAGAAAGATGGACACTTGCAGACCTGCTTCAGCTGTGCTACTGCTCTACTCCCCTGATGCTGTTCTTATCCTTCCACGAAAATATGGAAGGCATTTTGGGTATCATCTTTTTATTCTTTGCTA
This sequence comes from Erinaceus europaeus, assembly GCF_950295315.1. Taxonomy (NCBI): domain Eukaryota; kingdom Metazoa; phylum Chordata; class Mammalia; order Eulipotyphla; family Erinaceidae; genus Erinaceus; species Erinaceus europaeus. The sequence continues at coordinate 90,411,055 of NC_080168.1, read as the reverse complement.
GTTTCTCTTTCTTGCTGCTTTTCTCCAACTTATAAATGACATGCATAGATATAGATTGCTAACTACCCTGTTTGCTATATTCTGAACATTCTGTTGGCGTGATTGGTGTCCGTCGTTAACTTTGGAAAGTTCTCATTTATTGCTTCAAATATAACCCCCCACCCCGTTTCTCATGTTATAACCTTGGCTTTTCTATAGTTTTTGAATATATATTTTTGGTTCCTGCTGCTGCTTCACAGCATCAGAAAAATTTTTTCAAGCAGAAAAAGAGAGAGAAAGAGGAAGGGCGAAAGATACCAAGCATTAAAATTACTTCTAGTGCAGACAGAGTAGGGCTTCAACCTGGGTCTAATGCATGGTAAAGCAGGTACATTATCCAGATAAGATAGCCTGTAGTATTTTTCCCCCCAATTCATTTGTTTTTCACATTTCAGTGGGAAATATATATCTTAAAGACTCCAGGTTCGTTGTGGTTTCTATGATACTCTGAATCCATTAAAGACATGTTTCATGTTGTTACATTTTATTAAGTTCTAGTATCTCTCTCTTTTTAAAAATTTACTTATTCATGGTGAGAGAGGAAATGAGAGAAGAGAGAGAGAGATCAGTGCATTGGTCAACTCTTGCATAAGGTGGGTCTAGGAATTGAGCTGGTAGCCTTGGAGTCTTAGATATCTAAGTTCTATTTACATTATTTATCTGTCTTGTATGATACCTCATTTTGCTGTTATATTTCTTAACATTTCAATCAAATTTGGTTTTAATCTACATATCTCCTAGTGTTTCCAACATGAATATCAAAACTCAGTGAGATTCATATACTTGTTTTTTTTTTTAACTGTGTTTTGATTGCTAGGTTGTTTTTGTTTGTTCTTTTCTTTGTTTTGACAAAGCACTGCTCAGCTCTGGCTTATGGTGGTACTAGAGAATTATCTTGGAATCTCTGAACCCCAAACACGAAAGTCTGTTGTGTAACTGAATTACCCCAGCTTCCCACATATTCCACAGCCCTTGATCACTTTTTAACATGCCTAGTATTTTTGTTGTTGAAAGTTAGACATAATATATCAGGTGATCACATCTGGGACAAATAAGCCTTTAATGTGAGTTTTTAAGGTAGTCTAGGTAGAAGTATGGCTGTTCCTAATATTGGCTTATAACCTTAGGTATCAGAGGTCACTATTTCTGTTATGTCCTTGGATTTAGGGGTTGGTATAAAGGAAATTAAATATTTTGATATCTTATGATTAAGTTGCAGTGTCCATTAGCTCTGAATATATGGTCTGTGGCTATTAGAACTATTTCCTAGCTTTCTTTCAACCTCACCTTAGATGAGATGAAAGCTAAGAATAGGTTTCCTTGAAATCATTTTTTACCTGTTAAATTATACTCTGGTAAATTATTATTCATTTACTAACAAGACTTTGCTATATTATTGGAAATTATTTTTTAATATTTATATTTACACAAGCTTTTGCAAATCAGACATTGTGAGGAGCTTTTCCTAAGCTCATTGCACTGAGGACCCCAAAAATGACTCTCTAGAAAGGGTCGGGTGGTAGAGCAGCAGGTTAAGCTCACATGGCACAAAGCTCAAGGACCAGCATAAGGATCCCATTAGAGCCTCTGGGTCCCCACCTGCAGGGGAGTCGCTTCACAGGCTGTGAAGCTGGTCTGCAAGTGTCTGTCTTTCTGTCCCCCTCTCTGTCTTTCCCTCCTCTCTCCATTTCTCTCTATCCTATCCAACAACTAACGACATCTACAACAATAATTACCACAACAAGGCTACAACAACAAAGGCAACAATATGGGGGGGGGAATGGCCTCCAGGAGCAGTGGATTCATGGTGCAGGCATTGAGCCCCAGCAATAACACTGGAGGCAAAAAATAAAAATAAAATGATTCTCTAGTAAAGTTACAAAAGTTACAAAAGTTTGGGGGGGAATTTAAAACTATTTTCCCAGAGTTTCTCATTCTATTTCCACCTTTTTTCGAATTTCTATCTAGGTTTTTGTATCAGTTTAGGACTCCATAAGTTTTTGCTCTAAGTGAGTTGATCTGGATACTGATGTTCAGTATTGTGTTTTCAAGATTTTTTAGAGGGAGTATACTTTATGGCCTCACCTTGAATTTTTTCAATGTGTTTATCCTTTTATTATAGGATGTAAAATGATTGTAATTTTAGATATGCTAGTTGAACTTTAATTTTGCAGTACTAATAAATCTTTATACTAAGGGTTAGTTCTCTTAATTTTCCCCATACTTCACATTGTAAATAAACTTCAATAAATTTCATTTCTCTCTTCTCCACTTTTCCTTTTTTTTAAATATTTATTTATTTATTTATTCCTTTTTGTTGTCCTTGTTGTTGTAGTTATTATTGTTGTTGTCATTATTGGATAGGACAGAGAGAAATGGAGAGAGGAGGGGAAGACAGAGAGGGGGAGAGAAAGACACCTGCAGACATGCTTCATTGCCTGTGAAGCGACTCCCCTGCAAGTGGGGAGCCATGGGCTCCAACAGAGATCCTTAAGCCTATCCTTTGTGCTTTGTGCCAAGTGCTCTTAACCTGCTGTGCAATGCCCTGACTCCCTTCACTTTTCCTTTGTGTCTCTTTTCTGTCTTCATTCAACCTCTCATTTTTTTCATTCTTAATTAACTTCCACTCAATTCTTCAAAAGCCTTCTTAGTCTTTTCTTCCTTTATAGACTATCTCTCAATTTCAGGAAAATATTTTTCTCCATATTCATTTTTTCCCTTTTTATCTCAAACATCTATTATATTTGCAGTAAAAATAAAGAAAACAAAATGAGATAACATTGGTTTTAACGAACATCGGAAACATCTCCTAAAGTCTGAAAAAATGTGAAAAATAAGTACTCAGACTTTCTACAGACATATTGTGTGGTTAATCCTTTATCTTCTAATCAAATATTTTTAGTAGGCCCAAAAACTTTCTAAGAACTATTTTTATTCTTTCTCTGTCTTGTTTAGTTGGCTATATTGCAACAGTATTATTTACCTTCTATTCTCATGACAATTACACATTATTTCAACAACATTATGGCCTAAATAAAATTCAATGAGTTGTCTGGAAGCCTACCATTTACACATTGTTCCCATGGGAAAGTTATTCCCTAGGTCTAAACAACTAACTACACACAACTTTTTGGATAAAAGCCATTTGTCAAAGTGATAAGCCAGGTCTGTCCTTCCTATTTTGATTTCCCTTTCCCCATGAATCAATTTAATGACTAGATACAGACTTGTATCAGCTGCAGACACAAGTTTAGTTTTTCCTGATTTAAGCAACACTTTTAATGAGTGTTTATACCTTATTTAGGTATAATTTATTTATGAACTACTTTAATTTTCCTTTGTTGTTGTTCTTGTCATAGGGATTTGACTCTCTGAGTCAGCTTTTTCAGTTAGAAAGAAAGTGAGAGAGAGAGAGATGAAGAGAAAATGACATCATAGTGCCAAAACTCATACCTAGGTGATGTGCATGCAAAGAAAGCACCTTCCTAGGTGAGTAATCATGCAAAATCCCCCCCCCTTTTTTAAATAATCATATCAGTTAGGCATTATTTTCACATTTGTATTTTGTTGTAGTCCTCTTCTTCCTCTGCCAGGGTTTTCACTGGAGCTGCATGCCTGTATAACTCTACCATACTTGGTGAACACTATCCCCATACTCGTGAGAGACAGAATAGGAGAGACATCATGACACAGTGCCATCATTTGTGAGATTTCCCCTTTGCACAGTGTTCTCATGTGGTATGTGTGACACAAAACATTGGTGGTGGGTATAGTGTGGAACTATACACTATAATCTTACAATCTTGTAGCCTGGTATAGATCACAAATAAAAAATAGAAACAAAAAGAGAAGAAGAAGAAGAGAGGAGAGAGGAGGGGAGGGGGAAAAAGGGGAGAAGAGAGGAGAGGAGAGAAGACAAGAGGAGAGAAGAGAAGAGAAGAGAGAAGAGGAGAGGAGAGGAGAGGAGAGGAGAGGAGAGGAGAGGAGAGGAGAGGAGAGGAGAGGAGAGGAGAGGAGAGGAGAGGAGAAAAGAAGAGAAAAGAAGAGAAGAGGAGTCATTTCTTGCACAAGGGAAATTTTGTACTCTCCCAGGTGAGCTTCCTCCTGCCTGCACATCCTCCCCCAACACACACCTTACTGTGAGATTAAAAAAACAACAGAAATCGCAAGGGGAGAGGGTGACAGAGAGGGAGAGAGACGTAGAAACACCTGAAACACTGCTTCACAACTTGCAAAGTTTTAACCCTGCAGGTGGAGACCAGGGCTTGAACCCGGATCCTTGTGCAAAGCACAAGCCCCCAGCTCCCAACCTGCAGGGGAGTCGCTTCACAAGCGGTGAAGCAGGTCTGCAGGTGTCTATCTTTCTCTCCCCATCTCTGTCTACCCCTCCTCTTTCCATTTCTCTTAGTCCTATCCAACAACAAAGATCATCAATAACAACAATAATAACTACAACAATAAAACAACAAGGGCAAAAACAAAGGGAAAATGAATAAATAAATATTTAAAAAATAATAAACTTCATGGGAAAATACATAGGGCCCTATGCAGAGAGGAACATTCTAGCATTCTGTAGTGCTGTTAAAGGCTGATAAAAATATAAATATATAAACAATGAAAGTGACAAAGATACGTTTATTCTTTAGGTAACATAAATTGCTATAATATGCCTTTTTTTTTATAGTTAGTCATTCCTTTTTGCAAATTATTCTTTGAGCTCAGACTCCACTGCATTAAAGGAAGTCCTCTCCCTCCCCCTCTTCCTCTCCCTCTCCCTCTCATCCCCCCTCTCTCTCTCCCACTCCCCACTACTTTTACCAAAAGAAGTATTATAATATGATGTCCTCTATTCAAAGCTGCCAATTGTCTAGAGGTTTTCATGCCATTATTACTTTTTAGGATATCCTGGTTGGTAGCATTTCTTTGGTGGTTATCAAAGGCTTTTGGTCTATAGTTTGGTTTTCTTCTTCAGTTTTTTATACTATTCTGTAGGCTATGTATTTCTGTTTTCTAAATAAAAATATAGTGAATGAACAAGCAGTTATTAAAGTTAAAATATATAAAGTCATGAGGATATATATCCAAGATATATAATAGAAATCTTTCTTTTCTTCTTTGCCTTTTTTACCACTAGGATCACCCCTGGGGTATAGTACTTTCATGACTCCCTTGCTTGCACCAGTTAATATTTATTTTCTTTCCTCTGCATACAAGCCGAAAGAGAGAGAGAGAGAGAGAGGAGAAACAAGAAGAAACATCATAGCACCACTCGACCAATCACAAAGCCTCTTATATAGGCACATCTATGTGGTGGTCTGGGACTCTAACCCTAGTCCTTGCACATAATAACATGCACATTTTCCCCTGTGAGCCACCTCTAGTAGAGATATCTGGAAGAAGTTTAACTTCCCTGCTGTGTGTGATGACCCGTATATTCTCATCTGGGGAACCTCATTCATCATTTGGGCAAGTATGTTATCAGTGTGTTAAGGCTTGGAGCTGATCTCAATTTCCAAACCCCTTTTAGCTTCTGGCTTCTTCTTTGTCTCATGATTACCAGAAGTCTAGATATTATTTAAAAAATTGAGCTTAATTTCAATTCAGGTTAAGATGTTCCATCATTAATTAAAACACGGAGATGATCTAAGAAGAGTAGAATAAATTACCTAACTCAAGTTTATGCCTATAGTGTAACTTGGTGAGTACCATATTGACATTTAGTTAGGCAGCCAACTTTTGAAAATACTATAAATGCTATTTTTTGCATTCTTTTTTATTTTGTACATATATGAAGGAATTTAGCATATGTTTTATACCAGTTTATTTCCATTTGAATTAGACATGTTTGGCAGCTAACAACATGGCTAGTAGTCACAGTTATTTTACAGCAAACCCTTTGCAAGCTTTCTTCTCTGGAAATTACTAATATTCTGCATGTAAATATTTAATAGATGCAAATAACAAGTGACCAGATGTAAGTTACTTTTTCCTGGTTATCTGAGGCAGAGGATTCTAATATTTGTTTGAATGAAATTTTTTATGCCAATTCAGCTGTCAGCAGAGTGAAGCTACAAAAAAATTACAGCTTGTCATTACCTCTCATAAGTTCCAGGACTGTTTCTCTTTTTCTTCTTTTCTTTCTTTTTTTTTTTTTCTTTCAGGAAATGCTGAGCTAGCCATCCTGAATAGTCTCAAAATAGTCTTTAATCCCCAGTTATATTTTCAGACAATTATCTTTGGATCATCATTCTATTTAATAATCATTTATACCTTGAACTAGACTCTGCCATATGTGGCCCTATTCTTGCACATGTCCAACCCACTTCATGTTTTTGATTTGTGGATCTAATCTTGGACACATTTTGTTTGCAGAGAAGTTAATTACACCTCCTCCTTGTTTTAAACTAAAAGGAGTATACTCCATTAGCACACCGTGACTGCTAGACAGATGTCAGCATTCTATATTTATAATGTGCAAGTGTTTTATGGTTAGTGACTTCATCAAATTATCAACAAATAAAGTAAGGTCAGCATAATCAGTATGAAGACAGCTAGTAATTCACACCTCAGATGTTAGCATGCTTTACTAATCTAGACGGTTTTGTTCACAACTTCTCATTGAATTCCTATTGATATAAATAAGTTTAAAGAGGGATCACATATACTAACCACACTTGCATTAACTAGCAATTTTTACAATAGTAAATGACTGAATACTTAATTACTTCAAAAAACACAGTTTATTATCTATAATTTGCATGGATCAGAATTTCGGTTTAGCCCTGGATAACTAAAATCAAAGGGCAGGACTGTGGTCTTTTCTAGAACCCCTGATATAGAATTCCTGTTCCATACAAGGTTTAGTTTTTAAATACTGTCCATATTCTTAGGTTTGTTGTATCCTTCTAGAAAAAAAGAATTAAAAGCAACCATGTTGGGGGCCAGGCAGTAGCGCAGAGGATTAAACTCACATGGTGCAAAGTGCAAGGACTGGCTTAAGGATCCAGGTTCGAGCCCCCCACCCCCACCCCGGCTCCCCACCTGCAGAGGAGTCCCTTCACAGGTGGTGAAGCAGGTCTGCAGGTGTCTTATCTTTCTCTTTCCTTCTCTATCTTACCCTACTCTGTTGATTTCTCTTTGTCCTATCCAACAGCAAAGACATCAATAACAATAATAATAACCACAACAGAGATGAAACAATAAGGACAACAAAAGGGAAAATAAATAAATTAATATTTTAAAAAGCAACCATGTATCTCTCCTATTTGATGCTGATGTTAATCTGAAAAGTGAAAAATACCTTACAATTAAATTTGACCTGAAAACTTACTACAGTATGTTCTTCATCTCCCAAAGTCTCTGATTTTGTTCAAATCAGCAATTTTTTGTTTTTATTTATTTATTTTTATATTTATTTGTTTTTTTATTTATTTGCCACCAGGATTTTATTGCTGGGACTAGCTGCCAGCACTGTGAATGTACTGCTTCCTGCAGGCCATTTTTTCCCTTTATTTATTTGATTTAATTTTATTTATTTTATTAGAGCAGAAATTGAGAGGACTGGGAGATAGTAAGAGGGAGAGAAAGTTAGATACCTGCAAATCTGCTTCACTTCTTGTGAAGTGGATCCCCGTGGGATGAGGAGCATGGCGTGGGGGTTTGAACGCTGGGTCCTGGTCCTGGGAAATATATGTACTTAACAGGGTGCACCACCACCACCCCCACTTTTTAAAAAATTCTACGTAAGGTAGTATTTTCACAGCTTCCCATGAACTAGAACTCAATATTTTGTCAGGGTCATTATCTTGCCTGTCATGATTCAATAATATTTTAGAGAAGTACTCAATAGGAAAGTTAATAATAATTCTCTTCAAGAGCTGCAACTAAATACTCCAGAAATTCTTCCAGCTAGTGTTCCACTGGGTAGGACTTCATTTCAAAGAGTGCTTTAATAGAACAACTAAGAATGCGTTCCCATGTGTCAACAACAATCCATTAACATCTCCCCACCCCAAAAAGAAAGAAAAAATAAGTGTATGAATTAATTCAGACAGCTACTTTGGAGAGTACAACTATTGTTACATTGTTATGTACATGGTATTGTTAACCAGTACTCACACTATATTAGGATTTCTTTACTTTTTTAAAAAATTTTTAAAAATTTATTCCCTTTTGTTGCCCTTGTTGTTTTTTTATTGTTGTAGTTATTATTGTTGTTGTCGTCGTTGTTGGATAGGACAGAGAGAAATGGAGAGAGGAGGGGAAGACAGAGAGGAGGAGAGAAAGATAGACACCTGCAGACCTGCTTGACCGCCTGTGAAGCGACTCCCCTGCAGGTGGGGAGCCGGGGTTCGAATCGGGATCCTTATGCCCGTCCTTGTGCTTTGCAGCCACCTGCGCTTAATCTGCTGCACTACAGCCCGACTCCCAGAATTTCTTTACTTTTTTTTCCTCAATGTTCTCTTTCTGATCCATGACTATGTTCTATTCCAACCAAGTTGCTTCTATAGAGCATTTAGTTATCATCCTTCCTTATGAGAGTGAGATGATAAAATGTTCCTTTTTTATTATTGAGAGAGCTATGGCCACACACATATACAATTTCACTATTCTCAGCCTCCCTATTCATCCAGATAGAGTGGCAGAAATAAAAAGAGAAATATCCAGAGAAAGGGAGAGAGGTCGTAATACCAGTTTCCTGAATGCTATGACACTTTCAGTGATGGGTTGATCACTTTCAGTGATGAATTTCTTTTTTAAATTAATTGATTATTATTATTATTATTTGTATGGCCACCAGGCTTATCACTAGAGCTTGGTGCAGGCATTTTGAATCCACTGCTTCTGATAACCATTCTTTGCTTTCTCTCTCTCTCTCTCTTTCATTTTTTATTAGATAGGACAAAGAGAAATTAAGAGGGGAGGGGTATATATAGAGAGGGAGAACAACATATGCAGATCTGCTTCACCACTTGTGGTACTTGCCCCCAGGTGAAGAACAGCTGAACTTAAACCTTGTTCCTTGAGCATGGTAACATATGTGCACAGTCTACCACCTGGTCCCAAGATTTTTTTAAAATCTTTATTTATTAGATAGAGATAGCCAGAAATGGAGAGGGAAGGGGGTAACAGAGGGGGAGAGATACAAAGAAACACCTGCAGCCTTGCTTCACCACTTGTGAAACTTTCCCCCTGCAGGTGGGGATCAGGGACTAGAACTTGGGTCCTTGCTCATTGTAGCATGTGCACTCAACCAGGTGTGTCACCACCTGGCCCCGCCCCAAGAATTTTTCATGTACTCTAGATATTAATCTTTTATGAGACAGCTGTTTTCAACTTTCACCTAGTGGCTTTCAAAGAGCAGAAATCTTCATTATGATGTATTCAATTTGTCAATTTTTACACCTTATGAATAATTGGAGGCATATCTAAAACATTTAATATCAGAAACTTTAGAATTCAGCTTAAATACTTAATTGTATAATCTTGTTTGTGTATGAGAGAGAGATAGAGAGAGAAAAAGAGAGAGAGATACAAGAGCACCCACCACTCTGCCATTTTCTGTATTCTAGTTTGTCATTCTCCTTATTCCTATGCTGTATCAGGAACTGAATGGGATGCACTGGATCGACCTTCCCGTGGTGCATCTCGTGAGTACCCATTCATTGGGGAAACTGACGATCCTTCCTAGCCAACTGAATCCACATGGATCCCAGTCACTTTCAAAGCCAGCAACAAGCAGCTCCTGACAGCTTTCAAGCTGTTGGTCCTGCTCTTCGAGTCCTCCAACTTAATGTTGAGGGGCTGTCCTTTGCCAAACGCGTTCTTATTGGTTAATTGGTGATACAGCACCAGGCAGATGTTATCTGCCTACAAGAAATACATATAGCAGTCGATGAAGCTGCTCAATTCACCATCAGTGGATTTGATTTAATATGCTATAATCTCCATCCTAAACACGGCTGAGCCATCTATGCCAAATCGTGTCTTGCGGACGTTTACCACACGGCCTCTTCGACCTTCTACGACTCCATTACTATTGGAACTATTCAGCTCTTCAACGTATATAAGCCTGCCAGTGCCTCATGGGATAATGAGGTCCTGCCTAGCCCGAATCACCCAGCCGTTTACGTTGGAGACTTTAATAGTCATCACCAAGACTGGGGATATTCCTCCCCTCATGCTGACAGCTCTATCTTAGCCGACTGGGCTTCAGCGAATGACCTCTCCCTATTATACGATCCCAAACAGCGAGGCTCTTTTCACAGTGCTAGATGGAATAAAGACTCATCACCTGACCTGTGCTGGATTAGCACAGTCAACGGCCAAGCCTTTCCAGCTATGAGACAAGTTCTCAAGATCTTCCTGCACAGTCATCACTGCCCAGCTATCATCCACATTGGTCTCCAGCTCCCACTGATTCTGTGCTCGGAGAAACTAAGATGGAACTTTCGGAAAGCAAACTGGCGTCTGTTCAGTGATCATACCAACAAATCTATTCCTGCAATTCCAATTAACTCTATCCCCTCTGAAGATTCCTACAGGCGCTTCCGCCAAGCCATCTTCAAAGCAGCTTCCCAAGCCATTCCTCGTGGGAGACGTGCTAACTATACGCCTTGTCTTGATGCTGAATGCAAGCCAACTACTAAAGCAGTATGATGAGTCGGGCGACCCAGATGTGGCTGACCATCTCATTGCCTCCCTGGATGCAGCACGCCAAGCCCGCTGGCAACAACTCACGGAAAGTCTGAACTTCACCCACTCAAGTAGGAAGGCCTGGAAGCTTCTTCACAGACTGGGTTGCCTGTAGCCAACCCCCTCCCGTCTCCCATCCTCCCGTATCTCCAAACTCAGTGGCCAGTCACCTAACTCAAGTTGGACATGCTAAGATCAACCCAGTTGGGATATTGCATCTGCAATGTCAGTTTTTCATTCTTAATCTCCATTTGAAAGAGATGAAAATCACACAGCATTGCACTATTCATGGAGCTTCTCCAGTGTTGTCTATAGAGTCTCCATAGGGTTCCAAGTCTTCAACTCAGGACATCACAGATGGAAGGTGTTTGTCCTCCAGAATGAATGAGCTCTGATTTCTCCCTTAGTTATACATTGTCAATTAAATTTACTTAGAAACATTTCTTATTATCTACATTTTAAAATTAAGTTTTGTAATACTGTTTATTTTTGCCAGCAAGATTATTACTGGGGCTCCATGCCTGTATGAGGAACCCACTGCTCCCTATAGCTTTTTTAATTTTAATTGTTATGGGATAAAAACAAATTAAGGCACGTGGTAGTCTAATCCCTTTTATTTGTGTGAAATTGATATCAATATTCCCATACTTATTTCCGAGTTTAATTATTGTCTTCTTTACTTGTTTCTTTCTAAGTCTAGTGAAAATAGATACTTGTCCATTTTATTAACCTTTTCAAAACAAACCAGTTTTGATTTTACTGATTCTATTTGGTTTAATTATGTTCTGCATATTGTATTTGATTCCACTCAAATGTTTATAATTTCCTTATTTTTGTTAGCTTCATATTCAATTTGTGTTTTTATTCCTAGATTTCTAGATTTTCAAGGTATAAAGTTAGGTTGTTATTTCTGGGCTCTTTTTTTTTTTTTAAATTTTTCACTGTTCGTGTTGACTTTTTCAAATAGCATGAGAGGGCCTGGGAGATAGTATAATGATTATGAAAATGTCTTTCATGCCAGAAGTTGCAAGGATAAAATTCAGTCCCAGACACTAACTTAAAGTAGAGCTGAGCGATGCTGTGGTTACAATTTTTTTTTTTTTTAATTTAGAAACAATGAAAGACTCTGGGGCAGAGGTAGAAGAGAATGCCACAAAATTAAAGCTTTCCCAAGGGTCTTAGTATGTTCATGTAGTATACTGGTCTTTTAAATATGAATCAAACACATATCAAAACATGTGCCCTGTCTGGTGAGCTACCTTGCCTGCCTTGATGCTTTCCCTGTTGCCATAATGGTCCTATGTAAGTCTGAAACTGAAAAAAAAAAAAAAAAAACCTTTATGTATGGTAAAGTGCATCCTCTGCTATTTTCCTCTTTTGATTTTGTAAATGAACTCTATGTTTGTAACACCTTTGATGATACTGAAATACGATTGACAAAAATCAAACTGCTTACTTTATTGCATATATGAAGGATATCAAAATTCCAAGAATAAACACAAAGATATTGTGCACAGAGATGATTATTTTATGGAGATAGTGATGAGTGTTGTTGTTGTTGTTGTTGTTGTATCCCTGACCGCTTTTTGTTGTCAGGGTAATGGTGGCTTCAGAAGCTGGAAGGGAGTAGTCCTTTGTCTTCGATCTTTTGGAAGAGTTTCACAAGTAGAGGTAATAACTCTTCCTTGAATTATTTGCAGAATTAATTTGTAAAACCATCTGGTCCAGGACTTTTATTCTTGGGAAAGTTTTTGATAACTGTTTCAATTTCTTTGGCTATGATTGGCCTGTTCATATTTTCTAGGTCCTCTTTGTTTAATTTTGGAAGTTAGTATGTATTTAGGAAGTCATCTATTTCTTCTAGGTTCTCTAGCTTGGTGGCATATAGTTGTTCATAGAAGCCTCACAGGATCTTTGGATTTCTGTAGTGTCTGTTGTGATATCTCCTCTTTCATTTATAATCCTATTACTTTGTATCTTCATCCTTTTTTGTTTTGTGAGTCTGGCTAAGTGCTTTTTGGTTTCGTTTGCCCTTTAGAAGAACCAACATTTAGCTTCATTGATCTTTTGCATGGTTCTGTTATTTTCAATGTCATTTATTTCTGGCCAACCTCTAGTTATTTCAGTTCTCTGGATGCCTTAGGGTTCCTTTGTTCCTTCTTCTTCTACATCTTTAAAGTGTGTGATCAGGTTGTTTATTTGACTTTTTTCTTGTTTTGTAGAGTGTGTTTGGATGGCAATAACTTCCTTCTCAGTGTTGCCTTATCTGAGTCCCAAATATTTTGATAGCTCATGCCATCATTTTCACTGAAATACTGAAACATTTTGATTTCTTTCTTAATTTCCTTTTTGACCCAGTTGGTGTAAGTTTTTGAAGCATCATATTCTATAATTTCCCTAGAAGTGGGGCATTTATATGATAAAAAATATCCTGCTTCTTGGAACAAAAAAACATGATATAAATGCATTTTTACCTTTTTATTGTTAAAGTGATAAATATTAGTGATGATTTAAAGACTTGGGAAAATGAATTTTATCAAAGGAATTTTAATGTGAAAATATATCTATTAAAAACAGTCAAATTAGATATTAAGTATTTAATTTTTTGCTTTCTTCTCTACGTAATCTGTAAGAAAAACTAAAGTATGACATGATTTGAGTGAATACTGCTCTCTGTCATAAAAGATACTTTATGAACCATGTGACCTTAACTCATCCTTATTAATATCTTTAATACAATATTTCTTAACCTTGGTCAATGCAAACCTTTTATAAATTTAAGAACACTATCAGTTTCAATTTTGATGACTATTTTCTATTTCAAATCAGCTTCTTTTTTTTTGTAAAAATATTTTTAAAGAAAAATGTGAAGAGTGACTTCACACTTAAAGCAATAGAGAAAAATAATTGATTTTCTGTAAATTGTGACCACATATTTTCTAAAATTATTAACTGATATTTTATATTTCAGATCACTGTTTAGGTAAAAGTTATATTTAACATTCATATATATCCTGCTTCCAGAGTCTACTTAATGTTTGTTGATATGTACTTATTTCCAGCTAAATGAATTTCTTCACTATGTATAACCATATCACACTTACTGTTGTGATTTTCAAAGCTCCAGTCCATTGTCTAGACTATGGACTATTAACCATGAAATTTTCCATACATAACTATCCTGGCACAAGACATTATAATTGTGAGTCTACATTTAGAAGACTCAGTAGTTCAAATGAAAAGTAACAGACATATTACTGATCTCAAGTGGACTGGCTTTGGACTTTAAAATCATCATGGATCTAACAAATATTTATTGAGGAGTTTGTATGTTTCATATACTGTAATATATACTGTACTCAATACTTCATCAATGTTATCATACTTAAGCTTGAAATAAGTCTCTAATACTGAAAGAGTATCTTTGTTTTATAAGATGGTGATTATCTTACTCAGAGTGTCATAACTGATAAGTAATTTAACTGGTTTCCAGACCAGATCACTGGAGTAGAAGGTACTTGGGCTTGATTAGTCTGTATGGTGGAAAGTGCCTGAGAATAGTCACTAAGAAGGTAATTGCCTCTGATGACTGCAGTCTAAAGTGGTTTTAAATATCCTACCATTGGGAAACTCTTTGTCCCTTTTATATAAGCTACAAGGGCTATAAAGCTATTAACTTCTCTTCACTTTTCAAATGATTGCCCACCAAGTATAAAGTCTTTTTAAGAAGTCATAAGGAGGAAATTAACTAGCTCAGAATACCTCATCAGCTTCACACAGAAGGCAGACTTTTGTACAAATTCATTTTGCTGTAAACAGTTCCATTATTAGCTGCTATCCCTTCCCAGCAGGTAAAATGTGACAAAACAATGCTTTTCTATTCACCATGTAATGTCTCATGAAACAATAAATGACATTAGTCAAAGGGAGGATGAACAATTATTTTCTACTTAACTATTAGAGTAGCAACCAGACAGAAAAATAGGTGGCATATGTCTATAAAATATGAAGAAGAAAACAGCAGTAATTTGACTGGAAAAAGTTCTACTCTAGAATTATAGGCCTAGAAGGAAGAAATTAAGGTGTCTATCTTCTACAAGTTGCCAGGAAAAAAATTCAAATGTTGGGTCTTATTTGAGGTCACTGCTAATATTACTGAAGACCTAGGCATAGAATGCAGGTGTTTGAATATGTTTCCTGACACATTTGGTTTCTTTTATCAAGGTTGACCTGAGGCACTCATTAAATTAAAGTTGAAACATTTGTTTCTTTTTCTTAACCTCTGCTAAAATCTCAGTGATCACCACCGAAGTTGCAAGTCTTTCTGGATATCATTTCCCCTACTTCATTTATCTGCATTTTGAATAGTGTTTTATGTAGATATACTTTTCCCTCTGCTTTTGAAAACTTAAATGTGAAGTTTAAAACCAGTTTGATTTATTTTATTCACCACTACCAGCCAGCAGACTTATCTGGCAACTGCATTTCTCAGAATGTAGCATGTTTAATGCTAAAACAGGGTGTGTCCTGGGAATCAGGCGGTAGTGCAGCGGGTTAAGCGAACGTGGTGCAAAGCTTGAGGACCAGCATAATGATCTCAGTTCAAGCCCCAGCTCCCCACTTGCAGGGGAGTCACTTCACAAGCAGTGAAGCAGGTCTGTAGGTGTCAATCTTTCTCTCCCCCTCTCTGTCTTCCCTTCCTGTCTCCATTTCTCTCTGTCCTAAACAACAATGACATCAACAATAATAACTACAACAACAATAAAAAAGCAACAAAAAGGAAATAAATAAATACTTTTAAAAATTAAAAATAAATAAATAAAATCATTACAAAACAGGGAGTGTCCTGGGAAAACTTGGATGAGTTAGTCATTCTCTCAGACTGTAGGTATATAGTTTAAAAGTGTTGCAATTTACTGTTGCAAGGAGGATCATTAAAACCTGAATCATATGCTTACATATATTCTGAAAGATGGTGAGCAATGTTGCATATGCTGTAAAAAGCTACTGTTTGAGCTGCACTAGCGCTGGTTCTATCCTCTTTTAAATGGTACTAAGTTTTATACTGTAAATACTCATTTGTTATTGGCGACCTAGTATTTATAGCAAAAAAAAAAAAATGGGACAATCCTCAGTATGATTTTTTTTTTAATGAAATCAGTGCCTTGTGCATGTATCATTTCACTATTATTGGGATGAAGTACGAGTTACCTTTTCTCAGGCAGAGACCCAGAAACATTGGTAGAACATCCTATGATGTTTTCTTTAGTCTGAGGGGAAGACACCATAGCACCAGCCCCTTTGGCTCATGATGCTTCCCTGTAGCTCTGAATCTGAATCAGGTCAAGTGCATGACAGGGCAGGTTCCCTACCAGTTAACTATGTCTCTGCTCCCCACCCCCCATTTATAATTTCTGATGAGATATGTATCTGCTTTCTCAGGCTCAAATAATGAGCTGAATAATTACATATCAAAAAGTGAGCTATTTTACTCATTGGATGATATTTAGCATCACATATATGTATCACATATACCTAAATACACATATTTATATACAACCTATATGCTTAATATTATACAGATATTTATATTAAGCTATGAATTAAAGGGTTATAGAGGTGCATATACATTGTCTTAAAATGTGATTAGCTTATTTGATTGACTCAGGATTATCAAATGCAAAACCTTCATAAAAGGAACCCAGAAAATAAAAAAAAGAAGCAACTGTTTTTCTTTGTGTGAGGAAACAAACAACGAATCTTTTCACTTGAAGAACAGGTCCCTTTAAATATGGCTTTTAGATTAATCTCAACAGAGTGACCTTCACTATAATGAGTGAGGCTTGGCAGAACTATCTTCAACTCCATTCCCTGCTGTGACAAACAATAAACCCTGTACTTACTACTGGCTTGCATTGTTGAGATGAAATTTATCATGTCACTTCCTATGCAGCCTCTGATTGTGTTTGTAGTGTGGGAAGGGTCAACAAAGTCTTCACAGAATTGTAGTTATCAGCTATTCACTGTTGTCAAAAACCACAAAATTACTATTTTTTTTTTGCAATCATCCACTTCCAATAGTTCTTCCCAAACCCTTCAATGACTAGTTTAGGTGTTCGTGATTTTCTTTGAACCCCCAACATTCACTTCAGCCATAGTCAGACTTCTGTTCATGTTGTCATGAGGAATGTCTTTACAAAAGTCCTTTAGTGCAAAATAGAGGAAAACCTGGGTTAGTAGTGGGAATGATGTGCAGGCACCTATCACGGAAAGCTATTAAATTGTACATATGTGACAACTAATTTTTAAAAATATTAAAAAGATAAAATTAAGGCAGGGACATCATTGGCCAGCAGGGCACTGAATTCATGATGAACTTGCTTCAGTTTATACGCAGTCACTGAGTACATATACTGTCCCTGTAGGATTTATCATTGGATATTATCTGCATAAAAGAATGGTGAACAGATGAACAACTAATTGCCTTCTGAATTCTATAGCTAAGGCCCCAAGACAATGTTGAATAGTAGTTGTGATAATTGGCAGACCTGCCTTATATTTGACTGAAGAGGGAAAGCTTTCAGTGTCTCACCATTGACAATGATGTTGGTTGTAGGTTTACTATATATTGACTCAAGTAGTTTGAGGAATTTTCTGCCTGTACCAATTTTTTTTTTGATGTTCTCATCATGAAAGGATGCTGAACCTTGGATGCTTACTTTTGATATGGTAGATCACGTTTATTGATTTACATATATTGAACCAACCTTACACTGCTTCAAACTCATAGTATATCCCCGTAGTTGGGAACCCAGCAGTCAAACCTGGAGCTTTGTACATGTCAACATGTGCGCTCAACTTGGTATGATACCACCTGGCCTTAAAAAAGTATAAATTTTATAATATTCTAATGTTAATTCATCAATTAAATATGCTACTTGTTAAATTTACATATGAATCTTGTATCTTAAAAGTATATTGACCTTGGGGCTGGGTGGTGGTGTACCTAGTTAAGTGCACATATGACAATGCACAAGGACCTGAGTTCAAGCCCTTGGCCTGCACCTGCATGGGGAAAGTTTCACAAGTGGTGAAGAAGTGCTACAAGTGTCTTTCTGTCTCTCTTCCTCTCTACCTCTCCCTCCCTTCTCAATTTCTGTCTCCATCCAGTAATAAATAAATAAATAAATAAAATTATATATATTAACATACTGATTCAGATATTGTATTTTAGCTCTCTTTCTCTCCCTATATGTGCATATGCTGTAATGTAATTCAATGCAAAGAATTACATATGTAAACTATTGAGTAATTGGTTAACCAAATGTTTCCATTCAGAATTAATTAAACCATATAGTATGCTTCTGCAGGTTGTTGCTATTATAGTTAGAGTTTGAGAGCAAATAAGCAAATACCAAGCTTGTCTTCTATATCACTTAACTCTCTTCATTAAAAATTCTCTGTATACAGTTGAGCAGGCTTCATAAATTCTGTAACAGTTTTAAAGTTTGTTGTAAAAATTATATATAGAAAAAAATTTTTTTTAATTTACTACAATCCTCTTCTTCTTCTCCTTCTCCTTCTCCTTCTCCTTCTCCTTCTCCTTCTCCTTCTCCTTCTCCTTCTCCTTCTCCTTCTCCTTCTCCTTCTCCTTCTCCTTCTTCTTCTTC
Source organism: Erinaceus europaeus (assembly GCF_950295315.1). Taxonomy (NCBI): domain Eukaryota; kingdom Metazoa; phylum Chordata; class Mammalia; order Eulipotyphla; family Erinaceidae; genus Erinaceus; species Erinaceus europaeus. The sequence continues at coordinate 90,392,651 of NC_080168.1, read as the reverse complement.
TTCTTCTTCTTCTTCTTCTTCTTCTTCTAGCGTTTGCCCTTCTTCCGTAGCCAGTCAACAGCGTCAGGTTGAAAGCTGTCAGGAGCTGTTTGTTGCTGGCTTTGAAAGTGACTGGAATCCATGTGGATTCAGTCGGCTAGGAAGGATTGTCAGTTTCCCCAATGAATGGGTACTACAATCTTAGGTCAGTTAAAAATGCTAAGGCAGTACAGCATTTATGAATTTGTAAAAAGGAGCTGAAGTCTTGTAAACATAAAGTAAAATAGCAATTTACAAAGTATAATAATTATCATCTAGTAAATTACAACATTTTGTTATAATTCTGTATAAAATTAAAGTATAAATGCTTTTGACCTTATATTTTCACACACAAATGCACTTTTAATTAAGATAATATCAATCTTTTAAAAGAGATTCTCTCTAGAATCACCCATATGAATAAAATCATTATTTTAAAATGTTTAATAGCTGTAACTGAAGGTCAGCTGTTCCTTATAGGGATAAATGTTAAGGCAAGGTTATTACTGCATTTCCCCCATAGTAATGGAACTAACACAATTGAATCCCCGATGTGTAGATATGGAACATGCAATTCAAAACAAATTGATGATCCTTTTTAAATTACATAATTTATAATAATTAGATTTTAGAATGTTTTCTCCAATCCTGATAAAATATATTAAATCAAGGAAAAAATAAAATACTTAGACTATGCGTACATAAAAGTAAAACAACAGACAAAGCAATAAGAAAAATATTGGTAGACTAAGGCCAAATATCAAAAGGTCAGATACCAGATCAGTAACTCCAAAATCTCAGTCTTTTCCTCACCTTAGTTAGAACCTGAAGGCAAAGTGTTGTGTGGGATGATATAGGAAGAAAAGGAGGAATGCTATTTGACCTCGAACATAGGTGAAACTCAGAAGATAGAGTCAGAAAGGTAGAACACAGGGTGAAACTTGGACAGGAGTTGGGGATACTGTGATAAAGCAAGGACTCTAGGAAAGGAATAAAAGAGGGGGGCTAGCGGGTGGTAAAGGCTCTAGGTTGGGGAAGAGAGTATCTTATAGACATGCATGACATGGAATTTTGGGAAATAGAGCCCATGTGTAGACAGTTGTGCTATAAACTATTAACCACTTAATAAAATGGGAAGAAAGTAAAATAAAAATTAAATCTGTTTTGTGTATCTATATTAAATTAAATCAAATAACAGAGTAGCTATGGGTAGATAAGCATTTTATGAAAATAAAAAGATATAAGATAATTGAATGAAGAGATTGACAGACTAGACCTCTTGGACATTTTCAGACTCCTCCACCCCAAAGAACTGGAATACACAAACTCTCAGAAGGCTAGACATGGTCCTTCCATATGATCCAGTAATTCCTCTCCTGGGGTTATACCCCAAGGACTCCATAACACCCAACCAAAAAGAGGTGTGTACTCCTATGTTCATAGCAGCACAATTCATAATAGCTAAAACCTGGAAGCAACCTAGGTGCCCAACAACAGAGGAGTGGCTGAGAAAGCTGTGGTATATATACACAATGGAATACTATGCAGCTATCAAGAAGAAAGAACCCACCTTCTCTGACCCATCTTGGACAGAGCTAGAAGGAATTATGTTAAGTGAGCTAAGTCAGAAAGATAAAGATGAATATGGGATGATCCCACTCATCAACAGAAGTTGAGTAATAAGATCTGAAAGGGAAACTAAAAGCAGGACCTGACCAAATTGTAAGTAGGGCACCAAAGTAAAAACTCTGTGGTGAGAGGTAGCCATGTAGCTTTCTGGGACAGTGGGGCGTGGGAGTGGTGGGAGGGATGGGTCACATTCTTTTAGTGGTGGGAATGGTGTTTATGTACACTCCTAGTAAAATGTAGTCATATAAATCACTAGTTAATTAATACGAGAGGGGGAAATTTATTGTATGTCTCGAAGTTTTTCAAAACACAAACTGAATCTTTTCAATATATAGGCTGTGTAATTGATATGCAGACTCTCTCAAAAGCCTAGATCAAGTAGATCAGAAGCAACCAATAGCATAGCTATATTCAAGATACTGGGTACTGTACAGCAAACACTAACAAAAGGACTTTTCAAAGTTAACCCAATTACCAAATAATGTGATGATAACATTAACTATCGATTGTCTTTTTGAACCCTAAGACAGCAGGAACCTCACATCTCCACTATAGAGCCTCTACTTCCCCCAGTCCTGGAACCATTGGATAGGGCCCACATTCCCATATGCCTCTCCCAATCCATATCAAATAATATTGCATCTGCTGATCACAACCTAACCAACACAACGATTGCCACCTCAACATCCTTCACCTCAGACTGTGTCCAGAGACTTCACCTGTGGAATGGAAACCCTTCAGCTTCATTACTCGGGTGAGACCTTTCCTTTCATAGTATACTCTAATTCCATCTCAGGTGGTTCACTTTCTAACAAAGTCCCAAAACCTAGATATACACCAGTTTCTGTGAGAGAGAGCATATGTTTACATGTATCCATAAACTACTGCAAAATATATACCTGAAGGCAGAGGTACACTTGAGTTTGCAGTGAGTACCTCCCTAACACTTCCTCTCCACTATTCCAAGCTTGGGTCCATGATTGCTCAACAATTTGTCTGGCTTTGTATGTTAACTCTCTTTTCAGTCACCAGGTTCCAGATGTCATCAGGATGCTGGCCAGGCTTCCCTAGACTGAAGACCTCACCAATGTGTCCTGGAGCTCCGCTTCCCCAGAGACACACCCTACTAGGGAAAGAGAGAAGCAGACTGGGAGTATGGACCGACCAGTCAACGCCCATGTTCAGTGGGGAAGCAATTACAGAAGCCAGACCTTCTACCTTCTGCAACCACAATGACCCTGGGTCCATACTCCCAGAGGGATAGAGAATGGGAAAGCTATCAGGGGATGGGATGGGATATGGAGATTCGGTGGTGGGAATTGTGTGGAATTGTACCCCTCCTACCCTATGGTTTTGTTAAGTAATCCTTTATTAAAAAAAAAAAAAAAAGAAAAAGAAAAAAATATTTCCCTTTCAGCAAACTTGTGTATCTTATATCAATAGGGATCCTTATTTGTATTTCCTCAAATGGAAACTTGTTAGAAAAAGTAGTCAGCGAAACTAGTTAGAAAAAGTAGTAGTCAGTAGTTAGAAAAAGTAGTCAGAGAAAAGTAGTTAGTCAATAGTAGACTATTTCCATACAGAGAATTTTTTTTAGGGGTCCTGAAGAGTAAGCTTTATTTAAGCAAATGTTCTTACAGTTTTTGTGAATACTAGTCCCCAAATTCAGTGCTAAAATTTCTGGCCGAAAAATAGCACTGGAGCGGGCTGGGTAGTAACATGCCAAGTAGAGCACAAATATTTCTATATGCAAGGACCTGGGCTCAAGTTCTTAGCCCTCACCTGCAAGAGAGAAGCTTCATGAGTGGTTGAAGCTGTGCTGTAGTTGTCTGTCTTCCTCACTCCCCCCACCCACTTTTTTAAATTTTCTTTATTGGGGAATTAATGTTTTACATTCAACAGTAAATAAAATAATTTGTACATGCATTACATTTCCCAGTTTTCCATATAACAATCCAACCCCAACTAGGTCCTCTATCATCCCTCTTGGATCTGTATCTTTCCTATCCACCCACCAGAGTCTTTTACTTTGGTGCAATATGCCAGTTCCACTTCAGGTTCTACTTGTGTTTTCTCTTCTGATCTTATTTTTCAAATTCTGCCTGAGAGTGATATCATCCATATTCATCCTTCTATTTCTGACTTATTTCACTTACCATGAATTTTTCAAGGTCCATCAAAGATCGGCTGAAAACAGTGAGGTCACCATTTTTTATAGCTGAGTATTATTTCATTGTGTATACAGACCACAACTTGCTCGGCCACTCATCTGTTTTGGGACACCTGGGTTGCTTCCAGGTTTTGGCTATTACAGATTGTGCTGCTAAAAACATATGTGTACACAGATCTTTTTGGATAGGTGTGTTGGGTTCCTTAGGATATATCCCTAGGAGAGGAATTGCAGGATCATAGGTTAGGTCCATTTCTAGCCTTTTAAGAGTTCTCCAGACTGTTCTCCACAGAGGTTGGACCAACTGACATTCCCACCAGCAGTGCAGAGGGTTCCTTTGACCTCACAACCTCTCCAGAATTGACTGCTGTTATATTTTCTGATGTATGACATTCTCACAGGGGTGAAGTGGTATCTCATTGTTATCTTTATTTGCATTTCTCTGACAATCAGTGACTTGAAGCATTTTTTCATGTGTTTTTCAACCTTTTGCATCTCTTCTGTGGTGAATATTCTGTCAGGTCCCCACTCCCCACCCCCATTTTTGGATGTGGTTGTTTTTTTGTTGTTGAGATTGGCAAGCTCTTTATATATTCTGGTTATTAGCCTCTTTTCTGATATATGGCATGTAAAGATCTTCTCCCATTCTGTGATGGGTCTCTTAGTTTGGGTAGTAGTTCTTTTGCTGTGCAGAAGCTTTTTAAATTGATGTAGTCCTATAGGTTTATGCTTGCCTTAGTCTTCTTTGTAATTGCATTCTTTTCATTGAAGATGTTTTTAAAATTTATGCAGAAAAGTGTTCTGCCAATATTTTCCTAAGTATCTGATAGTTTGTGGTCTAGCATCCAAGTCCTTGATCCACTTGGAATTTACTTCTATATTTGGTGAGATATAGTGGTTCAGTTTCATTCTTCTGCATGTTTCAACCCATTTTTTTCCAACATAATTTGTTGAAGATACTCTGCTTTCCCCATTGTCAAAGATTAGATGTCCATAGGTGTGGGGGCTTACTTCTGGGCTCTCAATTCTATTCCACTGGTCAGTATGTCTATTCATGTTACAGTACCAAGCGGTTTTGATGACAATGGCTCTATAATACAATTTGAGATCTGGGAATGTGATGCCTCCAGTTCTGTTTTTTCTTCTCAAGATTGTTTTGGCAATTCTAGGTCTTTTCTGGTTCCAGATAAACATTCTTACAGAGAATTTTATAACACTCTAAGCCAGTGCTGGGCTGGGCATATCCTATTTGGAGTATCTTCCTCTCTTTTAGACTAGTGTATGTTTTTTGTTCTACTGAACAGTATTTTATCATGTGGCAAGTAGTTAACACCACTGTATGAAAGCATGGAGGGATTGTTTGCCTCGTCTTTGACTACTTGCGACACCATTTGGCCACAGGAACCATATATTCAGTATTGAAAAATGATCTTGTTCTGTCTTTTCTCTGTGTAAGTATAATATTATTCCATGGATGGAATAACTCCCTGTGTGAGTTACATCTTTCTTAGAGATCCTAACAAACCACAAAGTATGCTGACCTCCACAATGAAAGTCTTTGACATCTAACTCAGTGGAAGTATGCTGGCATCGACAGTGAAAACTTCTATTTAGACTTTCCATTCTGCTCTATGGCCATATTTCATTATTATTACAATAATAATCGCCTCCATTGTGGCTGGAACAGTGATTCAGTAATAGAATACATGACTTGCATTCTAAGGCCCTGGGTTTAGTCCCTGAGTTTAATTACTAAATATTGAGTTTAATCCCCAGCACCACAGATGTTACAGTGACATTTTACATCTTTTTGTCAATAAATAAATGAGAATAGTGGGTCAGGTGGTAGCACAGCATGTTAAGCGCACATGGCACAAAGTGCATAGACAGGCTTAAAGATCTTAGTTCGAGCCCTGGCTCCCCATCTGCAGGAGGGTCACTTCATGAGCGGTGAAGCAGGTCTGCAGGTGTCTATCTTTCTCTCCCCCTTTCTGTCTTTCCCTCCTTTCTCAATTTCTCTCTGTCCTATCCAACAACAATGACAGCAATGACAATAATAATCACAACAACAATGATGATCAACAAGGGCAACAAAAGGGAAAAAATAGCCTCCCGGAGCAGTGGATTCATAGTGAAGGCACCAAGACCCAACGGAAACCCTGGCAGTATGATATATATATATATATGTATACATTTCTAATATCAGTCAAAAATGCCATAATTTCTAATATGGTTGCTAATTTCAAAGAAGAGTTTCTTCTTGGTAAGGCTACAATTCTAAATGAAGGTATATGTGGAGATATGGGTAAGGGGAGCATGTTAATTAACTTTTTGTTTTCAATTACCAAAGCTTAATAGCACATTTATCATTTCTGTCTCTTCCTAGGACTGTGAGTATCCTAATAGGATATCAGATACAAATTATAAGAAAGATTACATACACATCTATCTGTTAGTTACAAAGAAAAGTATGGTCCTTCTCCTATAAAACAAATTGCAAAGTATTTGTACTTTTTCTGAATTTAGGCAGCTCTGCCCATGTTTCAAAGACTGGGTGCTCAATCTTCCTTAGGGTCTTTTTACCTTGCCCTTCCAGGTCTCCTCTCTGATACACTATGCTGCCTCTGATGATATAGTGTTGGATGCAGCAAGAGACGAGGAAGAAGAGGGTGTTCATCCAGGATGAATTAAACAATACCCTTGTCATCTAGCATGGATTTCCTCTAGAGATGATAGACGGCCATACACTAATCTCTTTTATGTTAGGCTATATTTTTGGTAAGATCTTCAGACTCACTGTAAAGAGATACTTGATTTCTCAAAGTCTCTGCATCTTTATCCAGATTCACCTTTAGCTAGCTAGGATTTTTTTTTCCTCAGGCCAAACATTTGAAAGGCATTTTGAGCCAATGTTTGTTCACGGGTTGAATTAACCATGTAGTAGATAAACATAAATTTGTGTTCCATCAGCATGTGTGAAAGCAGAGTATGTTTGCATTATAGTAGTCTCATATAGTACAGTCTTCTTAGTGCCCTTTCCAAAAATCTTATCAAATTATTTCCTGGGTAGAGATGGGAATGGCAGAGAGGTTTTGGAGTCCTGGAACATGATAGTGGAGAAGGACCTAAATTGGGTGTATGAGCATTTTTCAAACACCAATCATAGTGAGATGAGATACTTTACTCAGGTGTCAATACATGTACTGTAAACCATTAACCCCATATAAATAAATATTTTTTCTGACTTATTTGCGTTTGTCTTTTTGTTGTAATTGTTTATTTCTAGATTTTCACTGTTCTGAGCTGATTTTATTTTTAAGATTAAAAAAAAAAAAGGGAGTCAGGGAAAGACACTACAGAACTGAAGCTTTTACCCTGCATGGTAGGACCTGAGTTTCAAGCTGGGTCATATGCATCTCAAAGCATGAACCCTCCCAAGGAGTTAGCTCATATTAATTTGTCATGTAAATTAATATAAGAATTAGCTCATTGATTCTCTACTTTTATCTTAATGTGTTGGTGTATGAAGATACATTTTCTCAAGTTAACTAGTCTTGGATTCTAATGACAAAAACTCCTTATTAACATTTTAATATACATAGTTTGATGTGACTTCTTTATTTTTGTATATTACACTTATATGTAAAACACTTTATCATTTTCTTTTATTTATTTATAGATACCCAATGGCATGAGATATTTTTTACATAATACAAATCAGACAAAGGGCTAATAACCAAATAACTAAAGGGCTCAGTAAGCTAAGCACCAAAAAAACAAAAAAACAAACAAGCAACCCCACTAAAAAATGGGGCAGGATATTTACAGACATTACACCAAGTAAGAGATCCACAGGACTAGCAGATATATAAGAAGGTGCTTAAAGTCACTGATCATCAGAGAAATGCAGAGAAAGACAATGATGAGATACCACTTCATACCAGTGAGAATGTCATACACCAGAAAGGCATAAATGACTAATGTTGGAGAGGATGTGGAGAAAAAGGGACATTTCTATACTGCAGGTGGGAGTTTAAAATGATCCAACCATTGTGGAAAGCAATTTGGAGACTTACTGGGATACCAGGAATGGACCTGCCCCATGACCCAAAAATTCTTCTCTTGGGGATTTACCCAAAGGTGATAGAAACACATATCAGAAGAGATCTGTGTATACATATGTTCATAGAAGCACTGTTTTTAATTGCCAGAGCCTAGTAGCAACACAGATGTCCAACATCAGATGAGTGTCTAAAGAAACTGTGAATATATATATGGTGGAATACTACTCAGATGTTAAAATATCAAGCTGTCTTCTTTGAATTCGTTTGCATAAAATTTGAAGAAATCATATTGAGTTAGGTAAGTAAAAAATAGGGTCAGGATGGGAGAGGACAAAGTGAAACATGGACTGTACCTGGAATATTGCTACAAAGAAATGTACTGTGCTCCAAAACAAAGGGCTGTGTGGAGGGAGGCGATGGGAAGAAAGGGAGAAAATTTGGGGTGCCTGGTTTATAATGAACTAATTAGATGCATATATCAATGAATGAACTGTAAAGCATGAAAATGCCTCAATTAATAAAATATGTAATATTTATAGTCATTGCATATGAAGCGTTATTGACTAACTGAGAAAATTGTGGCTACCATGTAATCGAATAAGTCAGCATGTTAGAATCATTATTAGCATATTAGAATCATTTTATCCATTGTATTATGATTGTTTTGGTAGGTTTAAATAAATTTTTAGAAAGAACACAGAGGTAGATTATTATAAAGAATTTATAACATTAGAATTTAATAATGAGATTTCACAACAAAGTCATATTTAATTAATGTACCTAGGAATTTCAAAATATATAATCTTATTACAGATGAATATTTCTTATCAGTATTACTAATGATAGTCTTCTGTCAACCAACATTCTTTAAGATACTCTTTGAGAGTGTCTCAGTGTATTTTAAAAGCAAATTTCATTTCTCTGACATAAAGGAACATATGTATTCCTACTTTTAAAAAGTCCAACTATGTAAAATTCTTCTGAATAGATTCAGAATATTAAATATATCTAGGTATAATAGACAAATTACTAATTATACTTATGTTTTAAGAGAATGTTCCAGTTAGCCACATATTTCAGTTCTTCAGTTCTTACAGATATTTTATTCGTACAAACATTTCAAAAATTAAACTATTAGAAAATTGGGGAAAATCACCTGAATCAATAATAAATTAAATTACTATTGTAATGTACCTAATCATATCCATGCCTAAAAGTACTGATGCTGTTTTCACAAAAATCCAACATATTCTAGTGAGGGTAGTTTCTACACTATGAATGTCAAATTCATTTTGCATAATTATCCCACTGATATTTGACAGTATGTTTAGGGGCATATTTATATTTAAATGTCTTTTTCTTTTTTTCATTATGCAAAAAATTTCTACCTTCATTATCTTTATGAAGGTAGAAATTTATTCTTCACTTATAATGTAAAATATGAGATTGATCTCTATGGTGTTATTTAATTGCTGACAGTAATGCTAAAAATACCCACCCATATACCTTCAAGAATACTTTGGTGATTAATGAGGTATATTTAAGTCATTGGAGATTCAGAAATGAAAGATGCTGTATAAACAGAACACTTCAAACCATTATTATTAAAACACAGGCATTTCTGATACAATCTCATAACCATTTTACAGAATTTATTGGCCAAGAAAATTACCTAGATAAAATATAAAAATCATTTCAGTATTTCCAATATTGAGATTATTTCTAAAGTTTCTTTGAGTCTATGTTCACAGAAGAAATAGACATTAGGGGATAATTTTATTGCAGGAGGCTCTCATTTAGAGATGGAGAAATTATGGTCAAAACTATACAAAGCAAAATAAGAAATAAAAAACCATGTCTATGGTAAAATCTAGTTTGTTAGTTATTATTCCCAACAAAAATTCAAGCAGATGTTCCTGTTTTCTATGTTTCTTCAACTGAGAAGTTTGCTCTCTGAAAAGCTCTTGTATTAAAACAATTTTTGCAATTCTTTTTTTATTTGCCACTAGATTGATTACCTTTAATTAACCCACTGCTTTATCAGAAAGAGTTGTGAAAATTATTCTTTGTTCTTGTCAATTTCTGGTAGAGTTCAGAATAATTCCATCAGTGTTTCTCAGTAGAGCACACCAAAAATGTATATCACTAAAACTTCTATTACTTTGTGACTAACCACCCCAAATAGTTGACAGCATTTTTACTTCATCAGAAGCCCCGTTTCTGATTTTTAAATATTTAACTCACCCTTTGCATAGTTGTAGCCTGTTCTTCCCACTTAAACTCAGAGGTGTTCATAACCACTAGAAGGTTTTAGGTCACTCAGATGGCAAATAAAATGTTATTCACTATATTCAGATTTATGTAAATTTAGAAGAAAACTTATAGCTTGACCTGATATCTGATCTTTGTCCATTATTTGAACATGCCAGTCATTTATTTTTTTTTAATTTTTAATTTATTTATTAGATTACAGAGAAATTGAGAGAGGAAGGGGAGATAGAGAGAAAGAGAGAGAGAGTGACCGAGACCTGCATCACTGCTTGCCACTCATGAAGCTTTCCCCCTATAGGTAGGCACCAGGGGCTTGAACCTGGGTCCTTGTGCACTGTAATATGCATGCTTAACCAGGTGCACCACCACCTGGCCCCTTATTTCTTACTTATTGATGACACTGGAGTCTGAAATATTTAATGACAAAAATAATATGACTGAGAATATTGTGTTTACTCCATTGTTCTTTTGTTCAAAGATTCATTGGCCAATTCATGAAAGTACTTAACATAGTTGCTGGATTTGAAAACTTTAGTCTAACAAGCATGGATTTCATTCATCTTTTGCTTCCAGGGAGACATAGTGAATGTCTACTTTTCTATTTCTCTCCCAAAATGCAAATAAAAACCATGGATATTGTACAAATATAGAAAACAAGAAAAGATTTGATAAATTAAAAGAAGACAAAGTATCTAGGGAACTTTAGAACAGAAGCCATATAGTTGTAATTTCTGTGTGATTTTTTTTTCCCTGATATATACCAGACATGGGGCTAAAGATGCCAGCAATCCAAAAACACCAGTAAGTAAAGAAAAAAAAAAAAACCCTAAGACAAATAATAGGCCAGAAGATATAAAAACTTTTGGATAATAACCACTCCTTTCCTGACAAATCACACAGAAGCAGAGGTGGGGTGGTTGGAGGGTAGAGGGGAGATATGTGATACACTGACATTCATTCCAGCTACTATTATGTAGTGAGCCTAGACTTCTCCATTGAACTGGAGAAATATGTCACCTCAACCTGCATTTGGAGATGATATCAGAGAAGGTCAAATGACGAGTAAGTGCCTTTACCACTGCCCAGTTGTAATGTGACCTCCCTGAATGTGATGCGAATGGAAATCTTAAACGACAGTATGGAGGTAATTTGACTTTTCTCAGCCAGATTGATCTCAACAAAGGCATAAGAAGAAGTAGATTGCTCATTCCAACAAACTTTAACAAGAGATTCCCTCCCTACTGGTTTCAGAGGAGGTCAGTTGGGAAAACTAGACATCTGCTTGTACCTGAAAGTCCAGGGTACATCTTACCTGCTTTAGGATTGTGAGAGAAAGCCAACTTAAAAGTGAACAAAATTGACAAACAACAACAACAAAAATGTGAACAAAATTCTAAATTATACTGACTCATATAACAGAACACCTAAAATGTCAAATTCTCAGTCAAAAACTTACCATGTCAAGAACCAGGAAAACCACAATATGGGTGAAAAAAAAAAAAAAACAGAGTCAACAAAGTAAAATTAAGATGGCAACAAACTTGGTGTTATTGACAAGCAGCACTAATTTTTAAAAAGGCTTTTGTGAATTCTTACATGCTTGAAATAAAAAGGTAGAAATACCCAGAAAATAATGTGAAGTGTTAAAATAGAATTAAATTAAAAATTACAGAATAGAAAAATAGAATCATGAATATGGATAACTCGCTGGAATGAATAAACAGTTGACTATACAAATGGAAATAGTCTGAATTTGAAGAAATTATCTAATATAAACAGCAGAGAAGGTTTTCTACTTGTAGAGGAGAATACTAAAAACTGTATCTGCTAGATCATGTTTCTAATTTTAATTATAGTGTCTTTGATGAATTTAAACATTATGTGATTTGTACTGGCAAATATAAGTCACTGAAATGGTGCACTGCTTTGCCACGGGTGCAATCCAGATTTGAACCCTACCCCCACTACATTTAAGGAAACGTTGGTACTGTGTTCTCGGGCTCGCTCTCTCTCTCTCTCTCTCTCTCTCTCTCTTTCAATTTCTTTCTATGAATGTCACACACAGACAGAAAGAGAGAGAGATGAAAAATACAAAGCCATGACAATTTTACCACTAGTTAACTGAAAATATCTAGTTGTGAAAGGCTTAAAGATCTGATTTTTTCGTAACACATATTTCACTTAGTTACAACTTTCATGGTTTTGACGATCCTCTATTTACAGCCCTACTAAAATATTTGATGTGATAGTATTAATTTATTGTTCAAGTCAGTGAGACTCAGTGATAAACAAGAGGAGAAGCCTGGTACAAGAACAGTAAACCAGGGAGTCGAGCGGTTGTGCAGCGGGTTAAGAGCACGTGGTGCTAAGCGCAAGGAATGGGGTAAAGATCCAGGTTCGAGCCACGGAGCCACCGGCTCCTCACTTGCAGGGGAGTCACTTCACAGGCGGTGAAGCAGGCATGCAGGTGTCTGTCTTTCTCTCACCCTCTCTGTCTTCCATTTCTCACCTCTCCTCTCTCCATTTCTCTCTGTCCAATCCAAAACAACGACATCAATAACCATAACAATGTTAAGCAACAAGCAACAAAAGGGAAAATAAATAAATATAAAAAAATTAAAAAATCATAAAAAAGAACAGTAAACCAATCTTTTCTAAAATAATTTTCAAGTTGTGTATACAAAGAATAGAAGTAAAGAAAAAAATAGAAGACTGTGGAAGAAAGAAGGTAAATGAAAAGAAAGGGAGGAAAAATAAAATGCATTTTTTGTTTGCTTGTTTTTTAAGATATTATTTATTTATTAATGAGAAAGATAGGAGGAGAAAGAACCAGACATCACTCTGGTACATGGTATATGGACTGCCGGGGATTGAACTCAGGACCTCATGCTTTGAGAGTCCAGTGCTTTATCCACTGCACCACCTCCAGGACCACAAAAGGAAATGTATTGTTTGCAATATTTTAATCATTGAAAGAGGGAAATCTACCAAGATGATGATCTAAACTTTCATCACCCATTTGCACACTGAATGTATAGCTATAAATGGAGCAATTTACTATGATCATAACACAGAAACTAGCATAGTGAAACCTATACATGAAGCAAATCATAAAACCATCCATAGTGAAATAGGTAGATGTCAGGGGGTCCAAAGTTCAGGCCAAAGGACTAAAGGGGAATGGTTCATGAAAGGCAAACCCCTAAGCAAATGGAAAAAAAGCACAGGGAGCCAGAGTGAGGAAGAGGAAGACTGTGGGAATGCTAGCTCTGCTCCTGCTTGCTAACCTCCTTCTGCTAGTTCCCTCTTTTTTTTTTTTTAATTTTTTTTTATCAGAACACTGTTCAGCTCTGGCTTATAGTGGGGTGGGGGATGGGGGATTGAACCTGGGACTTTGAAGCCTCAGGCATGAGAGTCTGTTCACATAACCATTATGCTATCTACCCTCTGCCTGCTAGTTCCCTCTTACTGCTGTTCCACACAGCCTTTATATACATTACGTCAATCAGAATGATGAAAAGGGTTAACATTACATCAGTCAAGCAAAAATATGAGGATTGTGCTCAAGCCATCACTTGCTTCAAGTTAGGGCATTATCTTGTCCTGTCACCCCACCTCTTAGGTTTGGGGAAGAGCGGAAGACCTTTTTGTTCTGTTTGTTGTACATTTGTTTTGCTTAATACAATGAAGTAAACCCTTGTAACAAAACTGAAACATACTTTAACAAAATAACCAAGGGTATTTGGCCATTAAATCCTGCTATAACAAATGACCCAGATTAATGCAACATTAGAATGTACTACAACAAATAACCAAGCTTACTGCAACACAGGCAAATGCCATCCACTAGCTGTGCCAAAAAGAAAAAGCAGATAAAGATAGTTACCGTGACATGGAGGTGGTGCATCTGATTAAGCACTTACATTACAGTGCACAAGGCCCCAGGTTCAAGCCCCCTTGTCCCCACTTACAGGGACAAACTTCGCGAGTGGTAAAGTAGGGCTGCAGGTGTCTCTCTCTCTCTTTCCCCCTCCCTCTCACTTTCTGGCTGTTTCAATTCAATAAATAAATAATAACAATATATTTTTCTTTGTTTTAAAATTTATTTATTTATTTAAAAAAGGAGACATTAACAAAACTGTAGGACAGGAGGGGTACAACTCCACCCAGTTCCCACCACCAGATCTCCATATCCCATCCTCCCCCCCAATAGCTTTCCCATTCTTTATCCCTCTGGGAGTATGGACTCAAGGTCATTGTAGGTTGCAGAAGGTGGAAGGTCTGACTTCTGTAATGGCCTCCCCAATTATATATATATATATATATATATATATATATATATATATTTTTTTTTTTTTTAAGAGTTCTTCAGCAGTCAATATTCTGTTCTCAGCCATACTCATCCACATCCATGCTAGTTCGTGCACATCTCTTCTCAGACTAATAAGTATGTCCTTCCCCACCTGCTGACTGAACCCTCCTGGTTCCAGTCTATTCCATACTCATTCCAGTCCCAGTCTACTCAAGTGATACATAGTCCAGATGATAGTCAGGGTCCTTTTCTTTTACAAAGATAATGGAACCTAAGACTGTCTGCATCTCCTGGGCCAAAGGGCTAGCAGTGAGATCCACTCACTTCTCCAGGTGGGCATTCTATGACACAACTGTTCAGTGACCTGTAGTCCTTGTCCAGACTCATCCCTGAAGGAGGTGCATGGCCTGCGTAGCCAAGACCCAATGTCTTGTTATGGTTTGGTTTCTATGGCTTGCATAGCCAAGTGAATAGTATTAAACTGTCTCCTATTAAGGGGAATAGCATTTTCTGGCCCCTTTAAAACCCTTTAAATCTCTCAAACCTTTCAAACTTCAGGTTTTTAGTCTCAGCACTCTTTCTTTCAGTACTAGGGCTTTGCATCCAGGGCCATGTGTGGGATAAAGGCAAGCCAGCACTCCAAAAGCCCTAGACAAACCTGCAAATGTTAGTAACTGGTCCATTATATCCATGATGTTGGATAAAACAACATAAAGCACTGGGGTGACCTCAAGTCCACGGTCATCCTCCAAGTTCCATCATATTCCACAAACCATAGTAGTCCATCAAGTTTTACAATACTGGGCATCTATGTAACCACCTTACTTCCTGTAACCATTGTCTGTAAAGTGACTTATCTCTGCCATCTCCTCTGAGGTTAGAAGGGCAATCTAGTTTTGAACTAAAGCATACTTCAAGTTGGGTCATTACCATGTCCTGACAATAGAAAAAACTTAAGACACTCTGATACACAAACATCCAAGGCAATATCATACAGTCATGAGGGGACCTGAAGCTTCCATCTATTTTCTGAGGTGCAAAAAGTGAGCAGTGATGGCAACCCCCCCCCCCTCCCACACACACACAAGACTTAGTGCAGAGGGAGAGAGGAAAATCTCCTGGTCTTTCCCTGAAAATCCTTTCACTGAATTTTTTATGAACTACTTTCTGAGGGTCCAGATTCTAATATTAGCACATATCCTGTGGCTGGCTGTGATTTCCCTGGGGGAAGCTAGCAAGCACTTCCACCTTCTCCTTCTGTTCCACTCCAACAGTAAAACCCAATTACCACCAGTTCCCTGGAAGGAGCTTGTACATATAACCTACACCCCAGCTTTTGCAGCTGCCACTCAAGGAATGAGAATCACCTGACTCCAGAAACCCAAAGGACTTAACATTTATAAGTAGTATAGAAAATAACAAAGGACTATAGGTGCAGAAGGCCCTCGTATCTTTTTTCTCTGCACTTTATACCAGTCCCAGCACAGAGGTAGCAGTAAGAACAACATATCTCTGTCTCTCCCCAGAAGGTGATTAATTATAAGCTTTCCAGCTGCTATCGGAGTGTTTGGATTCAAATTAGCCTAACTAGATAAAATCTGAGCTACTCTCCTTTGGGACAGGGACCCATGTCACCTTCTTCACTAATAGGAGCCACTAAGAACAGTGAAGGCACCAGGACCCAAAAGCCTAGCCCTCTAATTCCCCGCCCCCTGCCCTCCTTCCCCTGAATGCTTTACACTGGGGCAATTCTTCTTCTAGCGTTTGCCCTTCTTCCGTAGCCAGTCAACAGCGTCAGGCTGAGCCTGATGTAAAGTTTCGAGACCTCCTTTGAATCTGGAGAGGTGGCAGTCGTTGACTATGTGGGGCAATACATCAAATCCAGTCTAAATTTAACTTTGCATGTCCCCTTTCCTACCTTGTTTCTTAAATTCTACTTGTAAGTAAGAACATCAGATACTCAGCTACTCATTCTTGTCTTTATCACTCAACTCACTCAAATCGCACAATTCTTTCAGATTCCATCCAAGATGACTTTATCATTCTTAACAGTTGAGTGTTTTGCAAACATCTACCATGAGGAGAAAATAAATTGTACCCATGTGTCAACAAGTGTACTGAAAAACATTAATTCTGCAGTAAAATGATAAAAGAAAAAAAGTTTGAGATGCAGCTAGTAGCTTAAGTTGACCTGATTAATGAGGATAATCTACACAATTTATTTTTTTCTCAAGACTGTGAGAGATGACTGTCTTCTTCAATGCATGGAAACTAACAAGGGGAAATAATGAACTACTAAGAACAATGAAATATCAACAAATAGTACAAATAGAAGAATAGGCAAAAACCAGGTAACACACAGCTAACCAAAACAAGATAGTAAAAACATTATAAGGGGTCCGGGCGGTAGCACAGCAGGTTAAGGATTCTAGTTTGAGCACCCGGCTTCTCACCTGCAAGGGAGGTCGCTTCACTATCAGTGAAGAAGGTCTGCAGGAGTCTATCTATCTCTCCCCCTCTTTCTCTTCCCCTCCTCTCTCGATTTCTCTCTGTCCTATCCAAGAACAATGACAGCAATAACAACAATAGTAACAACAACAACGATAAACTATAAGAGCAACAAAAGGGGAAAAAAACATTATAAAACCAGTAATCAAAAACCTCCTAGAAATATAAATACATACATTAATTAATTAATTCTGGAGTTTCACAGGTGAGTGATACTGAAAATTTAAGGAAAGACTCATAATAGTCCTTCACAATTCCCAAATTGTTCCATTATCTTGACGAAGAAGAAACACACTTACACCCATTTTGCAAGGTCAGCATTTCTCTTATACCACACCTGGAAAAGATACTGATAACTATTAATACATAAGGTGGAAAATTTGATAACAATATGTTGGATAATTAGAATTTGTTAAGAAAATATAATTTGAGTGCTCTGTCACAATAATAAAATGATAAAATATATGAGGTGATGGATATGCTAACTTAATGGGGTGAATACATTCTCAATAGACATGTGTATCAAATTGTGTTCTGCCTTAGCAAATACACTTAATAAAACCAAAAAAAGGACTTTAATCCTCATATTGCAATTAAAAATTACTTTTGCACTAATATTTTGCACTTTTCAATTTATTTATAAGAATAAAATATTAATAGGTTGCTTGGACTCAAATAAACTTGCTTTGTTTTCTTTCTTGACAGTAAATTCTAGGAAAATTGGACACCTGAACAGTTTGTGTTGTTTTTCATCACAATAATATTTTCAGTGACTAACTTTTCTTAAAATGTTTCTCAAGTTGTTTTTGTGTCACTACTAGACCTTGCTAATATATGCAGACTATGTAAAACATGCAAAATAATTAATAATAATTTTGCAGATGCTACAAGGATACTATTAAAAAGATGAAACTTTTGCACCTTACAATTATTCTAAGTGATTATACAAACATATTACCTATATTTTTTTAAATTTTTTTATTTAAGAAAGGATTAATTAACAAAACCATAAGGTAGGAGGGGTACAACTCCACACAATTCCCACCATCCAATCTCCATGACCCACCCCCTCCCCTGATAGCTTTCCCATTCTCTATCTCTCTGGGAGTATGGACCCAGGGTCATTGAGGGTTGCAGAAGGTAGAAGGTCTGGCTTCTGTAATTGCTTCCCCGCTGAACATGGGCGTTGACTGGTCGGTCCATACTCCCAGTCTGCCTCTCTCTTTCCCTAGAAGGGTGTGTCTCTGGGGAAGCTGAACTCCAGGACACATTGGTGGGGTCTTCAATCCAGGGAAGCCTGGCCGGCATCCTGATGACATCTGGAACCTGGTGATTGAAAAGAGAGTTAACATTGAAGCCAAAAAAATTGTTAAGCAATCATGGACCCAAAGCTTGGAATAGTGGAGAGGAAGTGGTAGGGAGGTACTCACTGCAAACTCTAGTGTACTTCTGCTTTCAGGTATATATTTTGCAGTAGTTTGTGGATACGTGTGAACATAAGCTCTCTCTCACAGAAACTGGTGTATATCTAGGTTTTGGGACGTTGTTAGAAAGTGAAACACCTGAGATGAAATTAGAGTGTACTATAAAAGGAAAGGTCTCACCCGAATAATGAAGCTGAAGGGTTGTCATTCCACATGTGAAGTCTCTGGATACAGTCTGAGGTGAAGCATGTTGAGGTGGCAATCGTTGCATTGGTTAGGTTGTGATCGGCGGATGCAATATTATTTGATATGGATTGGGAGAGGCATACTGGAAAGTGGGCCCTATCCAAGGGTTCCAGGACTGGGGGAAGTAGGGGCTCTATAGTGGAGATGTGAGGTTCCTGCTGTTTTAGGGTTCAAAAAGACAATGGATAGTTAATGTTATCATCACATTATTTGGTAATTGGGTTAACTTTGAAAAGTCCTTTTGTTGTGGTTTGCTGTACAGTACCCAGTATCATGTATATAGCTGTGCTATTGGATGCTTCTGATCTACTTGGTCTGGGCTTTTGAGAGAGTCTGCATATCAAATACACAGCCTATATATTAAAAAGATTCAGTTTGTGTTTTGAAAAACTTTGAGACATACAATTGATTTTCCCCCTCTCATAATAATTAACTAGTGATTTATATGACTACATTTTGCTAGGATTGTACATAAACACCATTCCCACCACTAAAAGAATGTGACCCATCCCTCCCAACCACTCCCACCCCCCACTGGCCCAGGAAGCTGCATGTCTACCCCTCACCATGGGTTTTTACTTTGGTGCCCTACTTACAATTTGGTCAGGTCCTGCTTTTAGTTTCCCTTTCAGATCTTATTACTCAACTTCTGTTGATGAGTGGGATCATGCCATACTCATCTTTATCTTTCTGACTTAGTTCACTTAACATAATTCCTTCTAGCTCTGTCCAAGATGGGTCAGAGAAGGTGGGTTCTTTCTTCTTGATAGCTGCATAGTATTCCATTGTATATATATACCACAGCTTTCTCAGCCACTCATCTGTTGTTGGGCATCTGGGTTGCTTCCAGGTTTTAGCTATTATGAATTGTGCTGCTATGAACATAGGAGTACACACCTCTTTTTGGTTGGGTGTTATGGAGTTCTTGGGGTATAACCCCAGGAGAGGAATTACTGGATGGTATGGAAGGTCCATGTCTAGCCTTCTGATAGTTTTCCAGACTGCTCTCCACAGAGGCTGTACCAATTTACATTCCCACCAGCAATGTAAAAGGGTTCCTCTGTCCCCAAAGCCTCTCCAGCATTTGTTGCTGCTGTCCTTTTTGATGTATGCCATTCTTACAGGAGTGAGGTAGTATCTTAGTGTTGTCTTAATTTGCATTTCTCTGACAATCAGTGTCCTAGAGTAGTTTTTCATATGTTTGTTAGCCTTTTGGATCTCCTCTGTAGTGAATGTTTTGTTCATATCCTCTGCCCATTTTTGGATGGGGTCATTTGCTTTTTTGGTGCTAAGTTTGCTGAGCTCTTTATATATTTTGGTGATTAGTTTCGTGTCTGATGTATGGCATGTGAAGATCTCCCATTCTGTGAGGGGTCTCTCTGTTTGTTCAATAGTTTCTTTGGATGTGCAGAAGCTTTTCATTTTGATGTAGTCCCATTGGTTTGTTTCTGCTTTAGTCTTCCTTGCAGTTGAGTTTGATTCATCAAAGATGTCCTTGAGGTGTAGGTGGGAAAGTGTTTTACCAATGTTTTCCTCTAAGTATTTGATTGTTTCTGGTCTGACATCTAGGTCTTTGATTCATTTGGAGTTGATTTTTGTTTCTGGTGAAATAAAGTGGTTCAATTTTATTCTTCTGCATGTTACAACCCAGTTTTCCCAGCACCATTTATTTTCCATTTAATCCTTTGAGCCCCCTTATCAAAGATTGGATGTCCATAGGTATGGGGATTACCTATATTTTAAGCTACACTTGGAGTTACTTTTCTATTAAAACAAACACTTTTATGACTATTTATAGCTGGCTAAAAAATAATAGAGCTGATTACACAATAGAGTCAGAATATACAGATAAGGAACAAGAAATGTATTTGTATTATTAAGAAGAAAATATGAGTAGAATCAGTGAACTTTAGTCATTTTGGAAGATAAGAAGACAAGTTAATTTTAGTATTTAGATTATTATGCATTTAAGTATGGTGAAATATGCCATTTAAAACTGTTAGATTATCTTTTCTGTTTAGACCTAAAATTTGTGTGCTTTAATTATAATACAGAAAGTCATTAAATTTCTTCAATATATGCCTTGCCTTTCAATTCATTTCTGTAAAAGATCTGAATTTTATCTTAAGAACTCTGCTACATTTTTCATTTATTATATTGATTTTATTGTTTCCAGCCAATAATTTTCTTGAAAGTTTTGAAAACTTCTGGTGTTTTTCCTTCACAATTTTCATGATTATTTAAAAATCTTTCAAGAATGATACATTCATGTGGCTACTGTTTGAAATTTCTTGCACAGCATTTTTCTTTTACCCTGTCTCACATTTTCATGATAATTTAAAAGGTACTTCAATGATTTATTTACATTTTCTAGTTTTATGTTGCAAGACACTACTGTTCACGGAACTCTGGCTATGGATGGGGTAATTCTATCAAGTTTTTCACTATCTGTTTTGTTTTAGAAATATGAACATTGGCTGGGTGGTGGCACACCTGGTTGAGCACACGTTATAATGTGCAAGGACCTGGGTTCGAGCCCCCAGCCCCACCTGCCAGTGGGAAAGCTTTACAAGTGGTGAAGCAGTGCTAAAGGTGTCTCTCTGTCTCCCTCCCTCTTTATCACCCCTCCCTTTTGATTTCTGGCTGTCTCCATCCAATAAATAAAGCTAATAAATTTTTTAAAAAGAAATATGAACATTATTTAAGGCATACTCTTTGTTTTTGAATACAGTACAGAATCAAATTATTCTCTTGTACATTTTTTACTTTCAACCTTTCACTTCAAACTTTATTGTTCAAACAAGCTATGTTTTTTATTAAGCACACTAACATGATAAAACTTTTCATTAGGAATGTTCCAAGCTGCTCCGATTTCAGGACTCATCTTCCTCAGGTGGAGCATAGAGTATGTTGCTCATCCTTCCTTCAGAGGATAGAACATTCTCTACCTTTGTTGATCCAAGTTGAGGGCAAAGTCCTATGGAGGCTCACAAAGGGATCTATATGTGTTGTTCCTGATAGAGATGACTGGTAATATTGGGAAGAGGGATTTATTTGAGGTCACATAGGCTCTTAAGCTGAATATGGAACCCAGATCAGATCAAATTATTGGGGTTTACAGTCAACAATATTCATACACCTTTCCAATATTTGGGAGCTGCTCTCTTCCCAGTTCCAGCTTTCTGGTCCTTCTTCCAGCTGTGACACCATCTCCCCAGACAATAACTTGGATCCACCTGCATATCAGATTTCAGGAGAAGGGGGGAAAAAAAAAAACTAGTATAGCCACAGGCCCTTTGGAATAGAACTAAAATATGCCTACTAGCTATCTACAAAATGGACACCCCCCCCCCAACTCTTCATCTGCATTATTCCAGCCTTTAGGTTCATGATTAGCCAATAACTTATTTGGCTTTATATGTTAACTCTTTTTTCAGCCACCTGGTTCTAGGTGCTAGCATGATGCCAACCAGGCTTTATAGACAGAAAACCCCACCAATGTGTCCTGGAGCCCTGCTTCCCCAGAGCCTTGCCCCACTAGGGACAGTGAGAGACAGGCTGGGAGTATGGATCAACCTGTCAACGCCCATGTTCAGCTGGGAAGCAATTACAGAAGCCAGACCTTCCACCTTCTGCATCACATAATGTCCCTGGGTCCATACTTACAGAGGGATAAAGAATAGGAAAGCTATCAGGGGAGGGGATGAGATGCGGAACTTGGATGGTGGGAATTGTGTGGAGTTGTACCTCTTTTATCCTATGGTTCTGTCAATGTTTCCTTTTTATAAAAAAATTTTAAAAAATTATTAGAGACAGAGTTACATAACAACACTGTATTTTTATATTCTTGCTAAAAACACATAACATTATTCTATCAGAAAATATCATACAACTCCAATTTGAGTAACACTGTACAAAATAATGGGCTAATATGTTGCAAAAATATCAATCAAAGTATGTGGAGAAAATGTATGTCTATGGGGAGGTTAGAGACAGAAAGATACATTGGATAAATCACTAAATTCAATGCAAGAATCAACTGAAATCCTAAATTTATAACAAAAATGACATTATAAAAATGGGGTTAAGATCTAGAGTTTAATTAGTAATATTCTTTATATATATATATATAATGTATTTATTTATTTATTTAACAAGAGACTGACTGAGATCGGAGGACTGCTCAGCTCTGGCTTATGATGGTACTGAAGACTAAACCTGGACTTTTGGTGCACTAGGCACACAGATCTTTTTGCATAACCATTATGCTGTCTCCCCAGCAGTCTGTAATGTTCTAGCAATAATAACTTTTTAATTTATTGTACTACAGGCATGTAAGTGGTTAATGATAAGTAATAAGGGGGCATGAAGACAAAGTTAAAGGGACTCATTATTACTGTGATTTTTCTGTCCAAATTTTTCAGTTCAAAAATTTTAATATAATTTTATTGTTTTATTATTATTTGATAGGACAGAGAGTGATTTAGAAAAAAAAGAGGGAGATAGTGAGAAAGCAAGAGAGACACCTGCAGCATTGCCTCACCACTTGTGAAGCTTATCCCCTGCAAGTGGGAACTCAAGACCTGAACCTGAGTCCTTGAACATTGTTAACATGTGCAGTCTACTGTGTATACCACTGCATGGTGACATTTTTTTTTTCCTTTTTACTAGTAGCTTGGTGAATTTTCCTTTCTTAACCTTACTGAAACATTTCCTCTTTCTGAAGCAGAAAACCAATGCCTCTGTATTATCAGAATAAACCCTCTATTTATGCAACAATAGCAGAATATTTTTACAAATGATAAACCAATGTTTTTCAAATTTCTGTGTTCATTTAATGATGTCTAATTCATTTTCTTCCAACCCATTACTCCTAAAATGGGGGGGAAAAAGACACTACTTAATGTGCTTATTCTGAGATATCAAAAAAGATTCAGCTTAATCATTAAGTTTCTAAATATTGCTGCACCTAGAACTATCTGGGGAATCATAAAAAAAAAAATCCTAAATCTTAGGTTGTTCCATATGACAATGAAATTTGAATTTCTGGGGGTAAGAACCAGGCAGTAGTATTACAGACCAATATCTCAAACATAAACTGAAAAGCTGTTCTGTTACAAACGGTATGTATACTCTGAACAGAATAATGTAATTATGATGAAGTTTTTATGAGTTCACAGTAAATTAAGGCAAATATTTTAAGAGGAGTATGCCATTAGTCATCATGCCATTAGTCAAAGGAAAATTCTTACTCATAGGTTGACAAGCTAGTTCACTTAGAAGGGTGCCTGCCTTGCCATTTGCAGGACTAGCTTTGAGCTTCTGGATGCCATATGGGAAACTGAGGCACCAGGGGAACCTTCAGTTGCATGCTGGATCCCCCCCACCCCCTTCTCGTTATAGCTCAATTAAAAATATAATATAGCCAAAGTGGTAAGATCCTGATGATGCTAGACATCAAATAAAAAAAGGAAAGGAAAGAACAAGTCTCATTAGCAATAAGGAAAATTAAAACAATAATCACCCACAATTTCAAATAAATTTTATGGGAAATATTTTAAAAAGTAGCAATGACTAATATGTTATGGGGCAAAGAGATTGCTCATTTATTGCTGGCATATTCGTAAACTGGCAGAGAGCCCCTAGAGAGCAATCTCACACTCTCTAATGAAGTGGAAGAAATACGTGTATTACAGCTCAGCAATTGCGTTTCCCCAAGAAATGACCACATATGCTTTCGGAGACATCTGAAAGAATGTCCGTTGTAGAATTGTTTGCAATATTGAAAGTAATTTGAATTTCTATTCAGAAGAATATATCAAGAATTTGTATTATTCACAGAGCATAGCAGTATGTTGTTTTTTTATTATTAATACGAGTAATTCATTAAAAATTTTTGACTAAACAGTAAGTCCAGGTAATCATCACAGCATCTTTAAAATAATTTTTGATGGATGTGAAATCGGTTATATGCTATTTGGAGATAACACCTTACAATATAAAATTTGCAAAAAAAAATAGTTTAAATGACAAATATAGGACACAGTTCAGCTATAAGTTGAAATCTTGTAGATTAGGTCTGCAGGTGTTAACGGGAGTTTCTTGATATTATTTTATTTCTTAAATTTGGTAATGGATAACAGAAGTGCACCTTATAATATTAAGTATACTCCCTAATGCCAGAAATATGCAATACGTTACTTACTGTACACCTTAGCTACTAAAAATTGCATATTTCAATTTATACTTTTACATAGGGAGGGGGAGAGAAAGACACCTGGAGACCTGCTTCATTGCTTGTGAAGCGACTCCCCTGCAGGTGGGGAGCCGGGGACTTGAACCCGAATCCTTAATGCTGGTTCTTGTGCTTTGTGCCAAGTGCACTTAACCTGCTACACTGCCGCCCTGACTCCCATATTCTTGTTTCTTAAGTTCTGCCCATGAATGAGATTACCCCATATTCATCCTTCTCTTTCTGGCTTATCTCATTTAACATGATTACTTCAAGCTTCCTCTAAGATGAGGTGAAGAAGGTATTTAACCCTGCAGTTGTAACTACAGAGTTAAATAGCTAAGTAGTATTTCATTGTGTGTATACATATCACAAATTTCTTAACCACTCATCTGTTGTTGGGCACCAAGGTTGCCTCCAGTTTTAGTTATTACAAACTGTGCTACTATCAGATCTCTCTGGATAGGTATGTTTATTTTCT
This sequence comes from Erinaceus europaeus, assembly GCF_950295315.1. Classification (NCBI taxonomy): domain Eukaryota; kingdom Metazoa; phylum Chordata; class Mammalia; order Eulipotyphla; family Erinaceidae; genus Erinaceus; species Erinaceus europaeus. The sequence continues at coordinate 90,367,296 of NC_080168.1, read as the reverse complement.
TAGAATATACTCCCAGGAAAAGAAATGCAAGGTCAGAGGGTAGGTCCATTTCTATATTACTGAGAATCCTACAGACTGCTCTCCATGGGGTGGACCACTTTATATTCCTGTTGGCAGTACAAAAGATTCCTTTATCTCCACAACCTCTCCAACATGTGTTGTTACTATCCTTTTTGATGTATGACAACAAAGGAGTGAAGTAGTACCTTGTTTTGTCTTTTTCTGACAGTAAATAACTCAGAACATTTTTTCTTTTTTTTAAATTTATTTTTTATTTAAGAAAGGATAAATTAACAAAAACATAGGGGAGGGGTACAATTCCACACAATTCCCACCACCCAATCTCCATATCCCATCCCCTCCCCTGATAGCTTTCCCATTCTCTATCCCTCTGGGAGCATGGACCCAGGGTCGTTGCAGGTTGCAGAAGGTGGAAGGTCTGGCTTCTGTAATTGCTTCCCTGCTGAACATGGACGTTGGTCCATACTCCCAGTCTGCCTCTCTCTTTCCCTAGTAGGGTGGGGCTCTGGGGAAGCAGAGCTCCAGGACACATTGGTGGGGTCTTCAGTCCAGGGAAGCCTGGCCGGCATCCTGATGGCATGAACCTGGTGATTGAAAAGAGAGTTAACAAACAAAGTCAAAAAAATTGTTGAGCAATCATGTACCCAAAGGTTGGAATAGTAGAGAGGAAGTGTTGGGGGCGGGTATTCACTGCAAACTCTAGTGTACTTCTGCTTTCAGGTATATATTTTGCACTTGTTTATAGATACATGTGAACATACGCTCTCTCACAGAAACTGGTGTATATCTAGGTTCTGGGACTTTGTTAGAAAGTATCCACCTGGGATGGAATTAGAGAATGCTATGAAAGGAAAGGTCCAACCCGAGTAATGAAGCTGAAGTCTCTGGACACAGTCTGAGCTGAAGCATGTTGAGGTGGCAATTGTTGTGTTGATTAGACTGATGCAATATTATTTGATATGGATTGGGAGAGGCATGTGGGAAAGTGGGCCCTATCCTATGGTTCCAGGACTGGGAGAAATATAGGCTCTATAGTGGAGATGTGAGGTTACTGCTGTCTTAGGGTTTAAAAAGACAATCGATAGTTAATGTTATCATCACATTATTTGGTAATTGGGTTAACTTTGAAAAGTCCTTTTGTTAGGGTTTGCCATATAGTACCCAGTATCTTGTAAATAGCTATGGCACTGGTTGCCTCTGATCTACTTGGTCTAGGCTTTTGAGAGAGTCTGCATATCAAATACACACCCTATATATTAAGAAGACTCAGTCTGTGTTTTAAAAACTTTGAGGCATACAATTAATTTTCCCCGTCTCATATTAATCAAATAGTGATTTATAAGACTACACTTTACTAGGAGTGTACATAAACACCATTCCCACCAGCAAAAGACTGTGTCCCATCCCACCCACCCACTCCCACCCCCCACCGGCCCAGGAAGCTGCAAGTCTACCCCTCACCACAGGGTTTTTACTCTGGTGCTCTACTTTCAATTTAGTCAGATCCTGCTTTTAGTTTCCCTTTTAGATCTTCTTTCTCAACTTCTGTTGATGAGTGAGATCATCCCATATTCTAATTATCTTTCTGACTTAGCTCACTTAACATAATTCCTTCTAGCTCTCTCCAAGATGGGTCAGAGAAGGTGGGTTCATTGTTCTTGATAGTTGTATAGTATTCCATTGTGTATATATACCAAAGCTATCTCAGCCACTCATCTATTGTTGGGCACCTGGGTTGCTTCCAGGTTTTAGCTATTATGGGTTTTATGGAGTCTTTTGATTTCTTTCTCTTGCCTGATTGCTATGGCAAGAACTTCCAATACTATGTTGAAGAGTAATGGTGACAGTGGACAGCCCTGTCTAGTCCCCGATCTGAGGGGGAATGTTTTCAGCTTCTGTCCATTGAGTATGTTGTTGGTTGTAGGTTTGCTATATATGGATTCCACTATCTTGAGGAATTTCCTATCTATTCCCATTTTTTGTAGAGTTTTGAGCATGAATGGGTGTTGAATTTTGTCAAAGGCTTTCTCTGCATCTATTGAGATAATCATGTGGTTTTTGGCTTTACTTTTATTGATGTGGTGAATGACATTGACTTACGGATGTTGAACCAGCCTTGCATTCCTGGGATGAATCCCACTTGGTCATGATGAACAATATTTTTGATATGTTGCTGTATCCGGTTGGCCAAGATCTTGTTTAATATTTTGGCATCTATGTTCATCAGAGATAGTGGTCTGTAGTTTTCCTTTTTTGTTGTGTCCCTATCTGCTTTTGGTATCATTGTGATGTTGGCTTCATAGAAGGTGGAAGGGAGTATTCCTGTTTCTTCAATCTTATGGAAAAGCTTAAGAAGTATGGGTACTAACTGTTTCTGGAAAGTTTTGTAGAATTCTTTTGTGAAGCTATCTGCTCCAGGACAGCAGAGGCAGCTGATTGTTAAGAAAAAAAAAAGAAGAAGAAAGAAAGAAACATCAGGACTAGACAAGAGTAGCAGGAATAGACAGTCATGCAAATCTACTATCCACTGTATATTCTAGGGGTAGCTAAAGGAGAAAGAGAAGTAGAGCAGACATACACACAGAGAGACTCCACACTTAGTCAGATTTCTTCCCCAAAATAATTCTCAAATGTGTATCAGTGAATTCAGAAAGCTGAAGGAAGAAGGAAGAAAGGATGACAAGAATGAGAAAAAGAGGAAAAAAAGAGAGAGAAAAAAAGCAATAGATAAGAAAAAGAACAGTAATAAAAAAGCAGTGAAAGGAAAGAGTTATTTTATTTATTTTTTATTATTTAATTAGCTATGGGGGGAGAGAATGAGTAGAGGAGGTAGGAAGAGTTAAACAAGTTACTTTAACAGTGGATAAGACACCTATTCTCCTATCAGTGGAAAATACACTAAGAGTTAATTCAGGTCAACCTGAAGGAAAGGGGGAAAGGGACACATGTTCATCTTGTATTGATAATAGAATAGAACAGAGTGAAAAACCTGTCCTGTCTTCAGCTTGGATGGCTCCATATTGCCTCAGGACCCCTGAGCAGAGGCAGCTGATTGTTGAGAAAATAAAGCAAACAAAGCAAAACAAAAAAAAAACTCAGATGGTCTTTCCCTGTCTGATTTAAGACTCTGCTTGGTGGAATATCTGTATCTGGAATTGGCTACTTAGAAAGAGAAAAGGCCAAAGGTTTCAGAAAGGAATAGAATTAGAATTAATGACACCCCCTGGTGGGACTGGAATCTTGGCAAAGAAAGAAGCTCAGCAGGGGAGCCTGCTAGGAGAAGATATCTGGCCCCCAGGGACTGGTTATGGGGGGGGAGTGGGGGGGGGTGCTTCGGGAATAATAATTAAAAAAAATTTTTTTTCCTTTCTTTTTACTCTATTTTCTAACCCAAATTGAGTTGGTGTCACCGCTAGGACCCCTTATTGACTGTCTTGCTAAAGGCAAAAAAAAACAAAAACTACCATTTCCAGTAGATGTCGGAGCTCAAGCCACTAGCAGCTTCTTATTCCTCCATCTTCCGGAATCCCCGGAACATTTTTTCATAGTGTCTCTTTGATGAATACTCTGTCTATATCCTCTAAATACGTTTGGTATATATATATTTTTGATCCACTAACCTCTGGGTTATGGGACCATCCCTCTTCCCTCTGCATCACTCTGCTACGTTGGATTTTTATGCTGTGGAGTTTGGTGATAAGTCTACTTTGGCTGTTAACATTTAGTCTGATGTTCAACAGTAAATATAATAGTTTTTACATGTGTTTTCTACATACTACTGTCGAATGTAAAACATTAGTCCCTCAATATAGGGGAAATTTTAGTCTGATGTATTGCACAAGAAGATATTCTCCCATTCCATAGAGATAGAGACAAGTGATAGAGCAAGATATCCCATAGCACCAGCCTTTCTTTCTGTGATACCATAACATCTCCTGTGCTTTGTTGGGGCTCAGGCATGTTCTATGCACATAGCAAGTTACAAACCTACCCAGTGAACTCTCTCTCTCTCTCTCTCTCTCTCTCTCTCTCTCTCTCTCTCTAATTCTGTAATATGTATTGTGCTCATTTTGAGGATACCCATGATTGGGGTCAGATGGTGGCACACCTGGTTGAGTTCACATTTTACAGCATATAAGGACCCAGGTTAACCCCCCACCCTGGTTTATACCTGTAGGGGGAAAGCTTCATGAATGGTAAAGCAGGGCTGCAGGTGTCTCTCTGTTTCTCTCCTCTATTTCCCCCCTCCCCTCTCAATTTCTGGCTGTCTCTATCCAATAAATAAATAAAAATCATAAACAGTCATAAAAATGAGAATACCCATTATTCAATAGTATAATTCAAATTAAATTCAGTTGTAATTCAAAATTATGAGATAACATGTACCTTCACTGCTAAAACACAGCTTTCTACTTGGAAAAAGTGATGTAAAGACTGCTACAAGAATAAATGTCACTTAGGGGAATGTTTGCCATCGGTAATTTAATATTGATTTACAAAGTTATGAGATAACATAAGTATAATTCTATACTGTTAACATAACAGTCTGAGCTGCAGTCTATGGTCATAGGTAGGAACATTCTAGGCTGCACTCATTTCAGCATCAGTCTTCACCTAGAGGCAGAGTAGGCTGACCCAGTCTCCCTTTGAAGAGTGAGGCAGTCCATAGCATTGCTGCTGGACACTGAGGCCAAGGTCCTGAAGAGGTCCACAGATGGCTTATGCTGATGTTCCTGATGTAAGTGTTCAGTGATGGCAGAGAAAGGGCTCTATTAGAGGTCTAGGCCTAACATATCTGTCAAGAGTCCCTCTGGTATTGGCCAAAAAGGCCACTTTTAAGTGAGGTAGTCTCTTGACTTTACCCAGCTTTTGCAGTCCTGACAAGTTTAACCGTTCTCCCAGTTGCTAAAGCATAGTCATTTTTTGTATCCATAATTTTCTAATGTCGTTATTACTTTGCTTTTATCTTTTCTTTCTTTTTTAATTTTATTTTCCCTTTTGTTGCACTTGGTGTTTTAATTGTTGTTGTTCGATAGGACAGAGAGAAATGGAGAGAGGAGGGGAAGATAGAAAGGAGAAGAGAAAGTTATATACCTACAGAATTTCTTCACCGCCTGTGAAGCAACTTCCCTATAGGTGGGGAGCTGGGGGCTCAAACTGAGATCCTTACCGGTCCTTGCACTTTGCACCATGTGAGCCTAACCCGCTGAGCTACCACCCAACTCCCTCTTTATTTCTTTTTCTTTTTTTTTTTTTTAATTTATTTACCAGAGCACTGTGCAGCTCTGGTTTATGGTGGTGGTGCTGGATATTGAATTTGAGATTTTTGGAGCCTCAGGCATGAAAGTCACATTTATACCATTATGATATCTCCCCTGCCTAATGATATTCTTTATTGATAAATTAATTTTTGGTTTGCAGGATTGTTGATCTCACAAGGTTATATTTCCACATTTCCCCTCGATAAGTGTCAGTATATTTCCCTATCCACCAAACCATTATTCTGCTGCAAAATAGGAACCTGACTATAACTTCTCTGTTGGGCTCCTGCCTTCCCCTTCTGAGTCCTTGAATCTGTTTCTTTAGACTGCAGTCTATTAGGGATTAACCCTCTAGGGTCTTTTGCTTTGATTCTTAGATCCTATCTGTAAGTGAGCTCATCCAAGAGGCTATATGGCTTGAAGTTATTTTGACTGTCATTTAGGATCATTTATCTACATTTGCTCAGTAAGTAAAAGTTGCAGTGAACAATTTTATCCTATAAACAAAGAGATTAATTACAGTATAATCTTTCATATACAGCATGACAAATTTTTTTCCTTTTGTTAAGAGCACATTAATCACCACAGATGAGGGTTGTGCTAGAGTCTAATTCATAACTAGGTAATTTTTATAATGTGTTATCTTCAGAGTCATACTGCTTAATTTTCTACCTTAATCTTACCATGTGTGTATCCCATTGTAAAATGTTAAATGGAACAAACTAGATTAAAATAAAGCAGCTGGTAATAAGTTATCTTTAATATCAATGCTCAGCTAATTAAATATCATAAACATATTTTTATTTGTATACTCTTCAGTACAAGTATACCATACAACAAAGAAACAAATTACCCCTTCAACACAAAGAATGTTAAGTATGATACATTAAATTTTATAAGAAATTAGGGTAGAGTTATGGTTCCAACCCATTCACTGGGGATGTAAATGCAATATCATCTGCACTAGTTAATATAAGTCTTTCAGGAATTCTCAGGAATTCAGCTTTCTTTTACATGTCATTGAACTATGTCATTATGCATTTCAGATGTATTCAGGGTATTAGGCTGAAAGAGAATTAACTCCACACTATGGAGTTTCTTATTTGCTAATTAGTTTCACAACTTACTCTTCTGTTTTTCAGGAGTTTTACGTTCATAAGCTTAGTTCTTGTTTACTTCTGCATCCATTAGTATTTCTGTGACTACTGTATGTTAATAAGTAAAAAAAAACAACATGTGAATTACACATGCCATGACTTCCAGAAGGGATTGGAACATGATGATCACCATAACTCATAAGAAAAAAAAATGAATCCTACTTGCTTTCTTATCTCAAAGTAAGTGCTATATTTATTATAGGCTTAACGAGTAATAATAGCAGAGGATGAGAGCTCCATTTGCAGGCTTTCATTCTACTTTGAAACTGATAGGACACTGCAATTCAAAACCCATGAACCCATCATCAGGTTTCAGAGTAACATTACCTATAATTCTGAAGAGTCAGGAAATATGTTATTCTTATTTCTTAAAATTCCAGGCCTTAGTCCTCCCATTTTTGTACTTTCTGAGTTAAAATATCAGTATAGCTTATTCCAATTCCTCTTATAGGCAAGCAAGACTCAGAATAAAAAAAACCCACACACAGAGAAAATATCATGATATGACTACATCCATTTAAAATTTTAGGATAACTTAAAAGTCTATGCAGTGCATTCACTATTAACATACTTTTACAAACATTTTTAACTTGTTCTTGACCATATCATTAAATAACAAGGGCAGGTATTATGGGTTTAATTTCAGTAGGACTTAAAGCTCACAGAACAAAAAAAATACATTTGTCCTAAGGAATACAGCTAGTATCTACATCATAATTTCAACCCCAACCCAGTTCTCTAGGTTTTTAGCCCAGTAATATTCCTCTTCTAAAACGAAGAGTTCAGAGCTGGGAGATAACTCACTTAATAAAAACTTTACCATATACTGGGTTTAAGCTCCAGACCACCACCCACAAGGGAAGCTTCATCACCATTGAGAGTGCTGTGTTGCTTTTTTTCTCTATACTTTCTATTCAAGTCCCACTCCTTTTCTCTGTCTCTCACTCTCTATTTGGGGAAGAAAAAAAGAAAAGGAAAGTAAAGAAAAGAAAAAGAACAGAACAGAAAAAAGAAGAAGGGTCTACCTGAGGTGGTGGAATCAAACAGGCCTGAAATCTCAGCAAAGCCTTGGTAGCAATAAAATAAAGTCTCTCATTTAACTTTCCTCCCTACGTTTTGTTTGTTTATTTTGCACTATTTGGTGGTCAAAGATTAGTTTTATAAAATCCTCACTAGCTTCAAGGTAGCATTCAATTTCTTAATCATTAGAAATTTGCATGTCTAATTTATTTGCTTAAAAACTATACATATATTCATACCGTAAGCATATGGTTGTTTAATTAGATAAAATATATACAGTCTGTTTACATGTGCATGTTGTAAATATTTACCAATATAAGAATAATCAAAAAGTGGTAATACTATACACTTCTGTGATTTTAAAAATAAACATTTGAATTTAGTGAGATGAATATCATTGTTCATCGATGACAAGATTGCTTAAGGGGATGGTGTACCTTATTCATCATGTGGGCAACATATATTCCAGTGTGGCCCCTGTCACACAGATGAATCTTACTGCTGTATCTTTTCCTCTCTCACTTTATCTGTCTCTATCTGAAAAAATTCATTTGGAGCTGTGAAGTTTTACTGGCAATAAAGTAAATAAGTAAATAAATAATGTCGGGCAGCCCCCCTTCTCCATCCTCCATTGCTGACACTATGGCCTATTTACATAATCATTCTTTACCTGATCTATCTTCTTTCTACCTTGAGACCCGCCCTGCCTGCAGGGTGTTAATTAATCCCACCAGTTGCTAAGGATGCGTCTACCTTTCCAGCATGCTTTTTGCCTCTCTCCACTCCCTTTCCTAGCCATTTCCATTTCCGACTTGCCACTTCCAGTTTTATCCCATAAAAACCCCTTCTGTTCCTGGTTTCACCCTGTTTTTCTTTTCCACCCCTGCCCTGGAGAAGGGCAGGCGTGCAAAGCTGAGGCAGCCATTGCGGTCCAAGTGGCTTAACCCACTGTGCTCACACCTGACTCTGGGGTGTTCCCATGTGAATAAATAATTGTATTACTTTGCTGCCACGAGTTCCTGGATCCTCTTTCCTGCCCGCAATGCTAGCCCAGCAAAATAATATAAGGCTGGTCAACTATTTTTAAAAAGTATGAATATGTATTTCTTTTTTCTATTTTTCTTTTCTTCTCTCCAGGGTTATTGCTGGGGGCTCGGTGCCTGCACTACAGATCTACTGCTCCTGGAGGCCAATTCTCCCATTTTTGTTGCCATTATTATTATTGTCTTTGCTGTTGTTGTTGGATAGGTCAGAAAGAGGGAAGAGTCAGCAAAGGAGAGAAAGACAGACACCTGCAGACCTGCTTCACCATCTGTGATGAGGAACCCCTCCCCCACAGGTGGGGAGCCAGGGGCTCCAACCGGGATCCTTACACCAGTCCTTGCACTTTGCGCTATTTGCACTTAACCCACTAAGCTACCACCTGACCCCTTGAATATGTATTTCGACTTCATCTTTTCTTTTTTTTTTTAAATTTTTTATTTAAGAAAGGATTAGTGAACAAAAGCATAAGGTAGGAGGGGTACAACTCCACACAATTCCCAACACCCAATCCCCATAACCCACCCCCTCCCATGGTAGCTTTCCCATTCTCTATCCCTCTGGGAGCATGGACCCAGGGTCGTTGAGGGTTGCAGAAGGTAGAAGGTCTGGCTTCTGTAATTGCTTCCCCGCTGAACATGGGCATTGACTGGTCGGTCCATACCCCCAGTCTGCCTCTCTCTTTCCCTAGTAGGGTGTGTCTCTGGGGAAGCTGAGCTCCAGGACACATTGGTGGGGTCTTCAATCCAGGGAAGCCTAGCCAGCATCCTGGTGGCATCTGGAACCTGGTGATTGAAAAGAGAGTTAACATATGAAGCCAAACAATTTGTTGAGCAATCATGGATCCCAAGCTTGGAATAGTGGAGAGGAAGTGTTAGGGAGGTACTCACTGCAAACTCCCAATGGTGCTGGGAAAACTGGGTTGAAACATGCAGAAGAATGAAATTGAACCACTTTATCTCACCAGAAACAAAAATCAACTCCAAATGAATCAAAGACCTAGATGTCAGACCAGAAACAATCAAATACTTAGAGGAAAACATTGGTAAAACACTTTCCCACATACACCTCAAGGACATCTTTGATGAATCAAACCCAATTGCAAGGAAGACCAAAGCAGAAACAAACCAATGGGACTACATCAAATTGAAAAGCTTCTGCACATCCAAAGAAACTATTAAACAAACAGAGAGACCCCTCACAGAATGGGAGAAGATCTTCACATGCCAGACATCAGACAAGAAACTAATCACCAAAATATATAAAGAGCTCAGCAAACTTAGCTGCAAAAAAGCAAATGACCCCATCCAAAAATGGTCAGAGGAAATGAACAAAACATTCACCACAGAGGAGATCCAAAAGGCTAACAAACATATGAAAAACTGCTCTAGGTCACTGATTGTCAGAGAAATGCAAATTAAGACAACACTAAGATACCACCTCACTCCTGTAAGACTTCATCTTTTCTTTTTGGACACATTTTATTTTTATTTTAATGATCAAGATAAAGCAAGAAACAGAGACACAGAGCTCTGCATACCTTTGGACCTCCAGCCTATGGGAGTACTAGAGGTTTAGCAAAAGATCTCAGAGGCTCAGACACAAAAGTCTTTTTATGTAACTCTTATGTTCTCTCCTCTGCCCACTTCATATATATTTTTAAGTTATCTTAAAATGTGTGCTGTGGCTAAAGAGTCATCGTTAATGTATGCTAGTCTCTTGCCCTTATTCAGATTTTGCAGTCCTTGCTTTAATAAGGTTAGCTTTGGAGTGAGTGAGGGAAGTCTAATAGGAAGTAGGTGAGGAGGGTATCTAAGTCTAAGTAGACACTATTCCATTATGAACTTTATACTGACTCACTACAGACTATGTACTTTTGCTTCCAGGTATATATTCTACCCTAATTTATGGATATATGTGAACATATGCTCTATATCACGGGACCTGGTCTATATCTAAGTTTTGGGACTTTGTTAGGAAGTGAAATACCTGGAATGGAATTAGAGAATCCTATGAAAGGAAAAGTCTCACCTGAGTAATGAGGGTGAAGGGTTGACATTCCATACCTGAAGTCTCTGGACACGGTCTGAAGTAAAGCATGTTGAGTTGGTACTTATTGCATTGATTAGGTTGGGGTTGGTGGATGCAATACAATCTGGTATGAATTGAAAGAAACATGCAGGAAAGTGAGTCTCACCCTAGAGGTTGCAGGACTGGGGAAGATACAGGCTCTATAGAGGAAGTGGGATTTTTCTGCTGTATTAGGGTTTAAGAAGGCAATAGATAGTTATTGCTATAATCACATCATTTGGCAATTGAATTAACTTTGAAGTTTCTCTTTCGTAGGATTTGCTGCATCATACACAACATCACGATAATTTGTTTGGCTTTATAGTTTAACTCTCTTTTCAGTGTCTGGCTCCAGATGCTAGCATGATGCGTACAAGACTTCCCTAGACAGACAACCCCACCAATGTATACTGGAGCTCCGGATTCCCCAGAACCCTGCTCCACTAAGGAAAGAGAGAGACAGGCTGGGAATATGGATTGACCTGTCAAAGCCCATGTTCAGTGGGGAAGCAATTGCAGAAGCCAGACCTTCCATCTTCTGCATCCCAGAATGATATTTGGGTCTATACTCCAGAAGGTTAAAGAATAGAAAAGCTATCAAAGGAGGGGGATGGGATATGGCGTTCTGGTGGTGGTAATTGTGTGGAGTTGTATCCCTTATCCTATGATTTTGTCAGTGTTTCCTTTTTATAAATAAGTCAAAAAAATTTCTAGAAACACAGGGGGAAAAAAGTGAGCTTTGTACTCCAGAGACTATTGTTCTAGAATAACCACAGAAGTGCATATAAGTTCTCCTTTTGGTCCCTAGCTGTGGATACCCTGGTTAAACACACATAGACCATGTGTTATGCCTGGGTTCAAGCCCCCTCACTCCTCTCCTGCAGGTGGGATGCTTCACAAATAGTGAAGCAGGTCTGCAGGTGTCCACTTTTCTCTCTTCCTTTACCTCCCCCTTTCCCTCTCAATTTCTCTCTGTACTATCAGAAACGAAAAAACGGCTGTCAGATCTGTGGATTCATTGTGTAGGAGCTCCAGTGATAACTCTGATAGCAATTTTACAAAAGAAAGAGGAGAAGAAGGAGGGGAAGGAGAGTTAGAAAAGGAAAGGGAATGGGGAAGGGAGGGGAAAAAGAAGAAGAAGAAAGTGGAGACTTCTTTTAGCGTTTGCCAAAGTGGAGACTAAAGAAGAGGAGGAGGAGAAAAATGAGAAAGAAAAGGAGGGGAAGGAGAAAGAATAAAGAAAAAGGAGGGGGAGGAGAAGAAAGAAAAAAGAAGCAGGAGGAGAAAGAAAAAAAGGAGGAGGAGAGGAAAGTCTCAGGTTTAATCTGGCACTACCAATAATCAGAACTAAGAGGTCATGGAGATCTGGTGAGAGAGACAGAGAGAGTAGGAGACCTATACTAGAGTGTATATCTGAAGAGACTATAGAATTTGATGAATGCATGCATATCAGTATATGAATTAATACTCCCTTAGGTATCTAGATGTGGTTTTCTGGGTATCTTAGTATTCAGACTTTCATGAGTCGATTCATTTTGGCTATGGTCAATTCTTCATTTCTGTGCACTTCTGAATGCCTTTTACTGAATACTTACCCTGCAAGCATCACAAGGCATTTCCTATTTTTCAGATATAGAAAAATAAAGTTAAAAAAAAAAAAACAGGCTGGGTAGTGGCACACCTGGTTGAGTACACACATTGCAGTGCTCAAGGATCCGGGTTCAAACCCCTGGTCAGTCCCCTCCTGCAGGAGAAATGCTTCTCAAGCAGTGAAGCAGAGCTGCAGGTTTCTCTCTGTCTCTCTCTCCCTCTCTCTCTTCCCCTTCCCTCTTCTTTCTGTCTCTATCAAATATATAAAGGGAATAAAAATAAAATGAGATTTAAAAAACCTACCACAGTTCACCAGCATCATAAGGATCCAGGTTGGAGCTCCCCTCTCCCTACCTGCAGGGTGAAGCAGGTCTGCAGGTGTCTTCTCTCTCCCTCTCTGTCTTCCCCCCTCTCTCCATTTCTCTCTATCCTATCCAACAATGATATCAATAACAACAATAATAACAATCAAACAACAAGGGCAATAAAAGGAAATAAATAAATAAATATTTTTAAAATTAACAATAATTTTTTTAAAGAATGCACAGTAATATATCTGAGGTTTTTTTTAATTCACTTTTCAGATTATGACTGTCTGATCAGCCCCAGGCAAACTTCTGAAGTTGGAATAATACAAAGTATACAGTAACACTTTTCTGATTTTTTTTATATACATTCCTCCACTCTGTTTCCCTGAGGAGATTACAATTAAAAAAAAGAGAAGATAACTCATAACATATTTTAGAAGTTCAGATAAAAAAAATCATAATAAGCTAATATGGGGATTTAAGCAACTACCTTTTTTTCTTCATGCCCAAGTCTTAATTCCAGGGAACATCTATATTAGTATTACATTTCCCAAACTTCTAAAATTGTTCAAGCTATAGAATGTTCTGAAATATAAGAAATGTGATTGTTGTGGTATCTTGTATATGATTTAGGAACCCTATAGAATATTCTTATGATTTTTTATAATCCAAAGTAAAAGTGACATTATTTTACATATGGGAAAGCTAAGATGCCAGAAAGTTAATAAATCACACTATTTTCTTTTTTCTTTTTTTTTTTTTTTCTAAACCAGGTGCGCCACCACCTAGCCCCATCCTTCTCTTTCTGACTTATCTCACTTAGCATTGAAAATCCTTTTTCTAGGAGAATTAAAACTGTGGCTCAATAATCAGAAGCCCTCTTGTGGGCCTCTCCAGGACCTGCCCTCTCTGCAGAGCAGCAATGGTGGGCACTGCCCGCTCTCTCAAGAGAGGCTGGCTCAGCCGACTCCACTACTCAACAAAGACGGGTCTTGAAATGAGTGCAGCCTAGAATGTTCCAGCTGTGACCGTGGACTGTGCTCAGACTGACAGGGACTCAGAGGCCACACAGGCTCCTGTGCTTAATATATGGGCCATGGGTCAGATTGATGGGGTAAACATTTAATGGGGTTTATAGACTTCTCTCATGTTGGGGAGCAACTTTCTGCCCTAATGCAGCTTTCTAGGCCTATTCTCAACTCTGACACCATCTTCCCAAACAATATTTTTAGCCCACCTACATGTTAGCTGCCAGGCTCAGGCAAAAATTACTAAAATCATGGACCCTTCAGGCATACAGAAAATAGACCTCCTAGCTTTTTCCCCACACGAAGACCCCTAGTTTCTTTTCTTTTTTTTTTTTTAATTTTTTTTTATTTTTATTTTATTTTATTTTTTTTTATTTAAGAAAGGATTAATTAACAAAACCATAGGGTAGGAGGGGTACAACTCCACACAATTCCCACCGCCCAATCTCCATATCCCACCCCCTCCCCCGATAGCTTTCCCATTCTCTATCCCTCTGGGAGCATGGACCCAGGGTCATTGAGGGTTGCAGAAGGTAGAAGGTCTGGCTTCTGTAATTGCTTCCTCGCTGAACATGGGCGTTGACTGGTCGGTCCACACTCCCAGTCTGCCTCTCTCTTTCCCTAGTAGGATGGGTCTCTGGGGAAGCTGAGCTCCAGGACACATTGGTGGTGTCTTCAATCCAGGGAAGTCTGGCTGGCATCCTGATGACACCTGGAACCTGGTGACTGAAAAGAGAGTTAACATACAAAGCCAAACGAATTGTTGAGCAATCATGGACCCAAAGCTTGGAAGAGTGGAGAGGAAGTATTACGGAGGTACTCACTGCAAACTCTAGTATACTTCTGCTTTCTTACTTTGGTGCCATACTCCAAACGCAGTCAATTTCTGCTTTGCGTTTCTACTTCTTCTTCCTTTTTTTTTTTTTTACATGCATAACATTCCCCAGATTCCCATTTAGCAATACAACCCCCACTATTTCATTCATCATTTTTCATGGACCTGTATTCTCCCCACCCACCCACCCACCCCAGAGTCTTTTACTTTGGTCTTTTTACTTTTACTTTACTACTCAGCTGTAAAAAATGGTGACTTCACCGTTTTCAGCCGATCTTGGATGGACCTTGAAAAAATCATGTTGAGTGAAATAAGTCAGAAACAGAAGGATGAATATGGGATGATCTCACTCTCAGGCCGAAATTGAAAAACAAGATTAGAAAAGAAAACACAAGTCGAACCTAAAATGGAATTGGAGTATTAAATCACACTATTTTCATAGTCAGAATCAGAATTCAATTATAAGCAAGTCTGATTTAAATTTCAGTATGTAGTCTTAAGTACTTAGTTTCATTCTCACAATTTTAACTGTACAGTGTCAAATTTATGGGGGATTACTTTCATTTGTACTTTTTCATTTTCAGCAAAGTAACTGCTTAACAAAAGACTTCTCTAAAACTGTAGAGATGCTTAAAGACAATATAACTGACAAACATGTTTTATCTATCTTACACTTAAAAACTCTTCATGAATGTTGTTAAGGAACAATGAAACACTGGAAGGTATTTTTTAATTTTAAGAAAAACCAAAAGTAAAAGGGCTGCAGGAAAAAACTGTTATTCTTTATTAGGAATGTTTTTAAAACAAAATTTTCAGTGTGGTGCTAGGTAATAAACAGATTACTTCTCACATGAACAATGCTGCCACACTTCCCTGAGTATGCTTTCTTTTATTGTTAGAGAGAGAGAGAGAGAGAGAGAGAGAGAGAGAGAGAGAGACACCAAGGCCACACCACCACTTCACTCTCCATGGACTTTCTATGGGGTAATATATTGAGCGTCCTTGTGTTGCCAAAACTCAAACCTAGGAGGATATTCATCTATTATAAATTCTGTTTTCTACCAGATAAACTCAAAACATTGTTAAAGAATAATTCTCATTTATCAAATTGATAAATCCATAGCCTTCCCACATAGACTCTGGAGATAATAGAGTATAATGTGTTGTTGCTGTGTCATAAATATAGCCCAGGTGTGAACTATAGTGCTATTTTATTTTCTCTCTTCTGTCAGTCTCTCTATATCTGAAAAAGTCATCTTAGAACAGTGAAGTCCCAGTGAATACAAAAATAAATAAGTGAATAAAATACAGACTCAGCTTTTTTTTCTTTTTTTTTTAATCTTTATTTGTTGGATACAGATGGTCAGAAATTGAGAGAGAAGGGGGTGATAGAGAGGGAGAGAGACAGAGACACACCTGAAGCACTGCTTCACCATTGTGAAGCTTTCCCCCTGCAGGTGGGGACCGGGGGCTCGAACATGGGTCCCTGTGCACTGTAACATGTGCGCTCAACCAGGTGCACCACCACCTGGCCCCATAGACTCATCTTTTACAGACTACCACAAAAAAAAAAAAAATTAGGTACATTTAGATAAAAACCAAATAATACAGAGCTGGTAGAATAAAAGAGAAAGGTTGAAATATGACCAAGGAAATACCAGACCCATTATTAAAATGGAATTGCCTACATGTTGTAATCAGATATTCATTTATTTACAAAACCTAGGCTCCTGAATATTCAAAAAATGTGTCAGTTGTATTAGTCAAAATATTCTCTATGTTGCTTAAAACTAAACTTGGATGTCTTTCATCTAACTAATCATTCAACTATCTATGTTAAAAGTTATTTGAAGTGTGATAAAGAAATTAAAATCCATCCCATTCTGGAAGAGTTTATTATAAATTCCTATTGTCCATTGCCTATATTGTTCTTTCTAGGATTAAAAAGTAGTATCGTTGTTGGGGGGGGGGGGATCCAATAGGTTTCTCTTCTCCTCTCTTCTCTTCTCTCTCTTTTCTCTGTCTTATTGTCTCTCTTCACCCCTCCCCACCCCTCCCTTCTCCTCTCCTCTCCTCCCCTCCTATTCCCTCTCTTCTCCTCTCCTCTCCTCTCCTCTCCTCTCCTCTCCTCTCCTCTCCTCTCCTCTCCTCACCTCTCCTCCCTTCTCCTCTCCTCTCCTCTCCTCTCCTCCCCTCTCCTCTCTTTATCCTAGGAATCATCTGAGATTTTTACTAATGCATGATTTCATTGCCTTTCAGGTTTGATTTTTTTCAAGCTATTCTTTTAAAAAAAGGAAGGGAAGAAAGAGACACACAAAAGGAGAGGGAGAGAGAGACACATACACAACAGCATCACTGCATTTTATGAACAGTTTTCCTACAGTTGTGCAAGAATCTCCAGCTCTAATGCAGAGCCTTGTACATAGAGAGGCATATATTCCATCTGCTGAAACAAAAACTGACAGTGTGATATGAAGTTTACATTTAAAAAATTTTCACAGACATCTAACACATGCCGAAAGATTTTATAACGGAGTTCTAGATGCAGACCTAGATGATGCCAACAGCTGGTGGATCTCATGAGTCAGAGAGAGCATTTTGGGCATTCTTAGGGTTAAAATTTTTTTTGTTGTTATATTAAAGTTTAATCTTCTCCCGACACTGGGGCTTTTGAAATCATTCAACCCTTGAAGTGGTTCAATTGAACTTCTGCTGTCAGTGACTGAACCCTACCACCGATGGCTTCAGAGTTCAAGATAAAAACAGAGAGATTCAAAAAGCATAAGAACATGGGTCCTTGTCTTTTCCTACTCTCCCACCTCCTATACCACACCTTCCCCTCCCCAAATACCTTAGCCAGTGGCTTTGATGGACAAACATAGTTCTAACTTCATAACTGAAAAAGAAAAGAAAGGGTCTTAATGCCAGTTTCAAGAATTAGCATGTCTAAGACAGAGTGATCTGCCTGTTGATACACTCTACTAAAAGATGTTTCCTTTTCAGTTTCAGTCCCCAAAATGACAGCTTTGGTCCATTAATAACTGGCTTAGTCCTTTGCTGGAAACAGCATTTTAAGCACAGGCAGGGAATACCTTGGCTTACTAGTTTCAGGCATTCATAGCTTTTTGTTTTTAATTTATTCCCTTTTATTGCTCTTATTGTCTTATTGTTGTAGTTATTATTGTTGTTGTTGTTGTTGATGTTAATGTTGTCCTTGTTGGATAGGATAGAGAGAAATCGAGAGGGGAGGGGAAGACCGAGAAGGGGAGGGAAAGATAGACACCTGCAGACCCGCTTCACTGCCTGAGAAGCAACTCCCCTCAGGTGGGGAGCCAGGGGCTTGAACTGGGATCCTTACACCAGTCCTTGCTCTTTATGCCACCTGAGCTTAACCCGCTGCACTACCGCCTGACTTCCTCATTCACAACTTTTATATAGTCTTTTATAGTCCTCAGTTATGTTGTCAATGGCTTTTTCTTTTTCGGGTCAGATATTCTGGACATAAAACCAAATCACTGTTTCACTATTTCCCTAAGCAGGCCCCAAATTTTAACAAAAATGATCCTACCCATCTCCCTTCTCCCCAAGCCCAACCCTCCCATACTCAAATATTACACCTGTAATAGCCAAAAGCTGCATACATGCTTATACTGTGCAAATGCAGAGTTAACACTATTGGGAAGAAGGCTGTGGGTTTTGCATTTGTATTTTGAGTAGGAGTCTACCTTCCTACTCATAGTCTGGAATAGTAAATCAATAAAGAAACAAGCATTTACAGTGTAGAAAGTATGTTATCCTTTCATTTTAAAATTGTGTCTTCTAGATTAATTAGTCTCTGATCTTGGAATAGTTTTATAACAGAAGTCAATGAATTAAATATTGTTTAATTTATGGACTTGTAATCAAAGCATTCTATAGCGCTCAACATTTGTTGAACTGGGATTTTTTAATGTTTTATTTTATTTTAGTGAGAAAGATAAAGAAGGGAAGGGGAGAGAGGGAGAAAGGGAGAAGGGGAGGGAGAGGGAGGGGGAAGAGGGAGGGGAAGAGGGAGAGAGAGAACCAGAGCACTCTGGTTTCTGGTAATGCTGGGGAATGAACCTGGGACCTCATAGCCTCAGGAATGAAAGTCTTTTACAGAGTCATTACGATGTCTTCCCAGCCATGATGCTTTTTATAGACTCTATAAATGATTTTTTTTTAGATTTATGATAAAAGGATACAATATGAGTTTAAGAAAAGTCAAGGGTAAGAGTAGAAAGTATAATGGTTATGCAAATGAGATTCCTATGCCTAAGGTTTCAAAGTCCCAGAGTCAATCCCCCACACTACTGTAAACCAAAACTGAGCAGTGATCTGGTAAATAAATAAATAAGAAGAATAGGAAGAAGAAGAGCAAGAGGAAGAAGCAGAAGAAGAAGAAGAAGAAGTCGTCAAAATGACTTTATTTTTCAGCTTGTTTAATTTTCTTCCTACTTTGTGCTATACTTAACTATTTCCTTCTCAGAAAGTTTCTTCTCAAGTCATACTTGTATTCTTTGTAAGTATGTACATAGCCTCCTTGATTTTGAGTGGCATGATCCCACCAAAAGTTCAGTTTGTGTAGTACATTTTAAGTTGCTTTGCTTTTTTTTTTAATATTTTTATTTATTTATTCCCTTTTGTTGCCCTTGTTGTTTTATTGTTGTAGTTATTACTGTTGTTGTCGTCGTTGTTGGATAGAACAGAGAGAAATGGAGAGAGGAGGGGAAGATAGAGAGGAGGAGAGAAAGACAGACACCTGCAGACTTGCTTCACCGCCTGTGAAGCGACTCCCCTGCAGGTGGGGAGCCGGGGTTAGAACCGGGATCCTTATGCCGGTACTTGTGCTTTGCGCCACCTGCGCTTAACCCGCTGCGCTACCGCCCGACTCCCAGTTGCTTTGCTTTTTAATACACTTCAGTAATATAGTAGCTGATTCCACTTTTCCCTCTTCTAATATCTACATAAAATATGACTTGTTCATAATTCACAATTTATATAGAAAAATAAAAGTGTAGAAATCAGTACTTGCATATAAATTAAAATTTAGAGATACATAAAGACTCCTTTAATACACTTGCCTTATAAATGTGTGTATGAGAAACTTACATGTTAGTCTATTCGGCAGGTAAGGAAATGACAAAACTAAAATTACTTTTCTGTAGTGCATACTTTTAATAAAGTTCTTCAAAAGTAATAGGTCTGAATCACAATATTCATGCAGTTTATTTGGAGAAACAAATCAATTTCTCAGATTACCTTACTCACCTGTAAGATGAGAAAATTTGATTTTCATCGTTGCTAAGTTTAAATAATACCGATAAAGTGTTTTTAGTCATTTAAGAAATGTTACAGATTTTAAAAATCTGTGGATTTTCTACAAATGGAAAAAAAATGCTGGTAGTGAAATAAATCAGAAAATGGGTCTTTCCTTTGACTCACAGCATCTATCATCTGTTATTTAGGCATCTACCTGATATGGTTTGAAATCTCACTTTTATCCTTGCCCTCTTTTGTTATTTCTCTTTTGTTGTTGTGCTCCTTATTTAAGAAGAAGATAGTTAAGCGTTCTCAGGAGATTAAATATTTAGAAAATGCAGATAATTTTCATACCCTAAGAACACTTGCAATGGTTGATTGGAACTAATAATTCTCAAAAATACTTATTTTGAGATTTTTTTCCTTCACCTCATTTATTTTGATTTTTAGCATAAGAAATTGAAAAATAATTATGTGTCTATGTACCCTCATGGGCATGATAAGCAGTATCACACAGTGTTTCTAATATGTTGACATCTTTATGGCATTAACCTCTTCTGGAAAATAAGAAGTTATTAAATATCCACTTAAACAATTAGTAATAGCATAGTCATCAAATAGTCACTTTTAAATTAATTTAATATAAAACTAATATTTAAAATATTGGTAAATCTTATAATATTTGCTTTTTTGAATCATAAGTCACATATTTTCAAAGAACATAATATAAACACCGAGGTTTTTCTATGTATGTCCTCCTTAATGTTATTATATTAACAATGCCCATAAGGATTTTGATTACATCTCAATATTTGTGATAAATGTGTATTAGACTATATACTGACTATCTAGGAACACTCTAATTCAATAATATACTTTCAATAATATAGTTTATGATAGTAATTATGATATTGAGATTCAATAATATATAGTATCATATATAATATGATATATAATATAATATATAATGTAGATTCAATAATATAGTTTACGGTATTAAGTTCTTTTGGTGAATATTGGAGTTAATCAGTATATTAATTTTTTTTATTTGATAGGGAAGAGAATTGAGAAGAGAGAGGGAGATAGGGAGATAGAATTAGAGATGGAGGGGAGTCGGGTGGTAGCACAGCAGGTTAAGCACAGTTGGCGCGAAGTGCAGGCACCAGCATAAGGATCCCTGTTCTACCCCCTGACTCCCCACCTGCAGGGGAGTCATTTCACAGGAGGTGAAGCAGGTCTGTAGGTGTCTCTCTTTCTCTCTGTCTTCCCCTCCTCTCTCCATTTCTCTCTCTCCTATCTAACGACGACGACAACAATAATAACTACAACAACAATGAAAATATCAAGGGCAACAAAAGGGAACATAAAAAAAATAAATAAATGGAGATGGAAAGAGAGACAATGCAGTGCTGATGACTGTTCCTGAAGCTTGGTGGGGATTCAGAGCTTGAACCCATATCTTTGTACAAGAAACAGTGTGCAATCAGTTGGGTGTGTCATCTGCCAGAAGCTACCCCACATTTAATTTTACACTAAGCAACATATTTTTATTTACTTACTTTTAAAATATCTTATTAGTGGTCTAGTATTGATTTGTGAAGTTACAAGGTTATAAGGGTAAAAGTGTACAATGTTTCCACCACCAGGTTTCTATATCACCATCACATCCATTGGAAACTGGGAAAACTGGGTCGAAACATGCAGAAGAATGAAACTGAACCACCTTATCAACTAATCAACTACAAATGGATCACGGACCTGGATGTTAGACCAGAAACTGTCAAATACTTAGAGGAAAACATTGGTGGAACAATTTTGATGATACAAACCCAATTGCAAGGAAGACTAAAGCAGAAACAAACCAATGGGACTACATCAAATTAAAAAGCTTCTGCAAAGCCAAAGAAACTATCAAACAAACAAGGAGTCCCCTCACAGAATGGGAGAATATCTTCATATGCCATACATCAAAGGAGACTAATCACCAAAAGATACAAAGAGCTCAACAAAAAAGCAAATGACCCCATCCAAAAATAGGCAGAGGATATGAACAGAATATTCACTACAGAAGAGGACCAAAAGGCTAACAAACACATGAAAAATTTATTTAGGTCGCTTATTGTCAGAGAAATGCAAATAAAGACAACACTGAGATATCACCTCACCCCTGTGAGAATGGCATACATCAAAAAGGGCAGCAGCAACAAATGCTGGAAAAGCTGTGGAGACAGAGGAACCCTTCTGCACTGCTGGTGGGAATGTAAATTGGTCCAGCCTCTCTGGAGAACTCTCACAAGGCTAGACATGGACCTTCCATATGATCCAGTAATTCCTCTCCTGGGTATATACCCCAGGGACTCCATAACATCCAACGAAAAAGATATGTGTACACCTATGTTCATAGCAGCACAACTCATGCTAAAACCTAGAAGCAACCCAGGTGCCCAACAACATGAGTGGCTGAGAAAGCTGTGGTATATATACACAATGGAATACTATGCAGCTATTAAGAACAATGAACCCACCTTTTCTGACCTATCTTGGACAGAGGTAGAAGGAATTATGTTAAGTGAGCTAAGTCATAAAGATAAAGAAGAGTATGGGGTGATCCCACTCTTCAACAGAAGTTGAGAAAGAAGAACAGAAAGGGAAACTAAAAGCAGGATTTGACTAAATCTGGAGTAGTGCACCAAAGTAAAAACCCTGGGGTGAGGGTGAGGGTGGATATTTGGCTTCTGGAGTGGCATGGGGGTGTGGTGGGTGGGATGGGACACAGTCTTTTGGTGGTGAGAATGGTGTTTATGTACAATCCTATTAATTTTTAGTCATATAAACCACTATTTAATTAATGTGAGAGTGGAAAAATTGATTGTCTCAAACTTTTTAAAGCACAGACTGAGTCTTTTCAATACATAGGCTGAGTCTTTGATATGTTGACTTTCTCAAAAACCTACACCAGGGAGAACAGAAGCAACCAGTGGCACAGCTATATTCAAATAATGTCAAAGGACATAAATTATGGTGATATTCTTTCTTTGTGATAGGTATTTCAAATTAAAATTAATGTTTCCCGGAAAGTTTAATTGAAACAAGTTGATTTTTGCTTTAGTAGATGCATTTAGATTTGTTTCAATCTCAGGTATAAATAGCCACTGAATCGGGAGTTGGGTGTGGCGCAGCAGGTTACACGCACAAGGCATGATGCACAAGGACCGATTTCAGGATCCCGGTTCAAACCCCCCGGCTCCCCACCTGTAGGGGAGTCGCTTCACAGGCGTTGAAGCAGGTCTGTAGGTGTCTCTCTTTCTCTCATCCTCTCTGTTTTCCCCTTCTCTCTCCATTTTGCTCTCTCCTATCTAACAATGACATCAATAACAACAACAGTAACTACCACAACAATAAAAAAACAACAAGAGCAACAAAAAGGGAAAATTAATAAATAAATATTTAAAAAATTAAAATATAGCCATTTAATCTTACCAAACTGGACAATTTATCTCCCATTAAATTCTGGTACCACCAAAATTGTGACCTTGGTTGTCTTCCCAATAATACTTTTCCTAGGTTAGATCTTCAACTCCCAGAAAACAGATTTGTTTTTGATGATCCACTAAACTTTACTATCTAGCACAGACCCACAAGTACATCTGTTGCAGAGTACAAATTAAATTGCCATACAGATATCAGCACTTATAAACCTCAAAACAACTCAAATTTAAGATTTACAAGAAAAAAAACACATTTTATTATCTTTCTGGTTTTATAATTGAGTGATTGTTATTCATGTCCACTAACTACTCAGATTAAATTCTAGAAAGTTCAAAGTTTTCCCTCCCTTCAATGTCCGTAACATTCATTAATCAGCACTATATCTTAACTTTTCATTTTAAATAGCAAATATTTTGTATACAATGTATAGATGCATCTGTGTGAATATATCATGTATACACACATATTTATTTTTATTGGGGACTAATGGTTTACAGCAAATACAGTTTTTCATACATATGTAAAATTTATCAAATTTCTACAAAACACTCTCATACCCATCAAGGACCTCTTTCATCATCATACATCAAGACTTGTAAGCCCCTACCCTACCTACTCTGGGTAAATCATTATTTTTTTCCAAGTTATTTTTACCAGTTTAGACAAGCACAAGGCTGGTGCTACTTATTAAATATATTTATTAACTCTTGCTTAGTTTTACTTTTTATGTTTAAGCACACATATCAAGTATATACCAGAATTGAAAAAAATAATATTCGGTGAAATAAGCAAGAACAAGAAGGATCAATATGGAATGATCCCACTCATAGATAGAATTTGAAAAATAAGAACAGAATGGAAAACACAAAGTAGAACTTGGACTGGAGTTGTATTGCACCACTGGGGTGTGGGAAAGGCTAAGGTCTTGAAACATAATGACAGAGGAGGACCTAGTGGCGACTAAATTGTTATGTGGAATAATGAGAAAATTTACACCTGTATAAACTACTGCATCTTACTGTCAACTGTTAACCATGAATCCCAAGTAAATAAAATGAATGAATGACTTTTCTTTAAAAGTTGAACAGAAACAAGAAAAAAATGTGTTTTATAGCATGGACGTTTCATAAGATCTAATTTCAGTTTTCATGTATAAAGTTTTAGTAGAGTACAAAAGTGCTTGTTTGTTTTACCAGACCATTATTCAGCTCTGGCATATCAGGACCCTTGGTGCTTGAGGCATGAAAGTCTTTTTGCATAACAATTATGCTATTTCCCAATCTCCCCTTGTTTGCTGTTTATGAATGCATTGTGCTACCACAATAGGCCTCAGTAATTATGACAGAAAACATATCTGGTGTTAATTTATCTTTATCTCAATGATATAGTTAAAACTTAACAGTGCGGGAGTCTGGTGGTAGCACAACGGGTTAAATGCACATGGTGCAAAGTGCAAAGACCGCCTTAAGGATTCCAGTTCCAGCCCTCAGCTCCCCACCTGCAGAGGAGTCTTCACAAGTGGTGAAGCAGGTATGTAGGTATACAGCTTTCTCTTCTCCTCTCTGTCTTCCTCTCCTCACTCCATTTCTCTCTGTCCTATCCGATAACAACATCAATAACAACAACAACAACAATAATGACCTTAAACAACAAGGGCAACAAAAGGGAAAACAATAGCCTCCATGAGCAGTGGATTCATGGTGCAGGCATCAAGCCCCACCAATAGCCCTGGAGGCAAAACAAAAAAACAAAATTCCTAAACAGTGTATGGCTGGGGAACACAGCTTATTTGATATGAAAAAGACATTCATGGAAAAAAGTCTGAGGTCTCAGTTTTAATCCCCAACACCACAAATCAGTGCTGAGAAGTGTACTGTGCTGGTCTCTCTCTCTCTCTCTCTCTCTCCCTCTCTCCCTCTTTTCCTCTCACTCTGTATCTCTCTCTCTCTATTACAAAATAATAAATAAGCAAAGGCTGTGTAAAAAAAGATAAGGTGGAATGAAAAGGATATTGGTTATCAGATTGAATTTTAACAGTGGTCTCAAACTGTTAATATATCTCTAATGATGACTTGTTCTTCAAAATATTAAACATTTATAATCTTAGACCAGGGAGAACAGAAGCAACTGGTGGTATAACTTTATCAGAAAAGGATATTGGATTATGATGCATGGTGGTGGAAATGAACCTATGTTAGGAGTGTGATATTTTGCAGATACCTATGACAAGTAGATGAGAAATTATACATCTCTCTACAAGTGTCGTGACTCGGTCCTGCCAAGTCCACAGTGCCTCCGTCAGGTTCCTGAGAGAAGGTATGAGAGCTGACAATGGGGTAGGGAGGGCTGTGTCAGAGACACCACAAATTTATCTCTGAGTTTCTAATGTTTATACAGAAGACAAGCAGCTCTTACACAATACAAGGTTATATATGATCTCATGATTTACTGGCAGTTAGTTAAAGTGCAAATGATTATTGGAATTTGCTCTCTTCCTCTAATGACTTGTGGATTATTCAGCAGCTAGCAACAAGCCAAGGTTGAGTCTAGATACACTTGCTAGTGTTCGTGACGCAAATGGCCACAATCAGGGATGATGTGGGTACAACCAAAGACCATGGTATTCTTTTCCATGTCACTCCCGGCATCCTTGGATCTACAAGAGCCTTGCCTTTTGATGGTCCTCTACATAAAAGTGTCCTGTAAAACCTTAACCACCAATAAAATTACTTAAAAAATGAATAAATAAATAAATAAATATCTTTTAAAACAAAATACAAAACTGGAGAGTTTTCTTAATGTCATACACACTGGTCTATAACATGACTGTATTAATTTTTTCCAGAAGAATTTAAAGACGGGTGCTGTCTTTGTTGATCTCACAGCAGCCTATGACACGGTCTGGCACCATGGTCTCCTAGTCAAGATCTCAAGATGCCTGCCTCCATGGGTGGCCAACACTATAGCGTTTCTTCTCCAAAACAGAAGATTCCGGGTACATCTGGGTGACAAGTCTAGCAGATGGAGACTTGTCTCAAGTGGCCTCCCCAGGGCTCTGTTCTGGCTCCTATGCTATTTAATATTTACATCAATGACCTCCTAGAAACTTCTTCAAGGAAGTTCATCTACGCCGATGACATCTGCTGTGCAACTCAGGCATCAAAGTTCGACTTCCTCGAGGAAACACTCACGAAAGACATGTCTCTGATATCTGATTACTGTAAAAAATGGCGACTAATCCCTAGCACTGCAAAAATGGTATCATCTGTTTTCCATCTGCACCATGCCTCGGCCTTGCATGAGCTTAATGTGCAGCTTGGCGATACGAGAATCCGGCATGAAGCCCAGCCAGTCTATCTTGGCATTACTCTCGATCGCACTCTGTCATTTCACAAACATCTCATAAAAACTGCAGCAAAGGTGGGCGCAAGGAATAACATCATTGCAAAGGAATAACATCATTGCAAGACTGGCCAGCTCCTCATGGGGCGCAAGCGCTTCCACACTACGATCATCATCTCTGGCATTATGCTATTCCACTGCAGAATACTGTGCCCCAGTATGGTTCTGTAGCCCCCATGTCTACTTGGTCGATTCCAAATTATATTCCTCTATGAGGATGATTTCTGGAACCATCCGTTCCACCCTGGTTCCATGGCTGCCAGTTCTTAGCAACATCACCCCGCCAGATATTCGTCGGGATGCGGCATCATCTAAGTTCATTTCCCACGTCTATGCTCGACCGGACCTGCCAATATACACGGATATCTTCGCCCACCCTGTCCAATGCTTGACGTCTCATCACCCAATCTGGTCTCCTAAGCCTACACTGAACTTCTCTGTTCCAGACTCTTGGAAACAGAGTTGGCAGTCAGCTGAGGTAAAGAACAAACACCTCATCACAGACCCCTGCAGGCGTCAGTCAACCTGGCTTTGACCTAGCACGTTATGATTGGACCCTCCTCAATCGCTATCGAACAGGCCATGGTCGGTGCGCCCTATGTTCCATCGCTGGGGAGCCAGAGACAACCCGAACTGCTCCTGTGGCTACAGACAATGACCCACATAGTCAATGACTGCCCCCTCTCCAGATTCAAAGGAGGTCTCGAAACTTTACATCAGGCTCAACCTGACACTGTTGACTGGCTATGGAAGAAAGGCAAACGCTAGAAGAAGAAGATTTATTTTGCGCTATTAGGGCATATATATCATGTCAAAACAAGAAAATAAGTGAATTGTCTTTTAGGTGGAGAAGATAGCATAATGGTTATGCAAAGAAATTCTCACATGAGACTTTGAAGACCCAGGTTCAATACCCCTCACCACCATAAACCAGAGCAGAGCAGAGCAGTTCTCTGGTAACAAAACAAAACAAAACAAAAATCAAATATTGCCTCTTTCCGGAACATGATATATGGATTATCCTGGTATGGAACTATAAAGTGAAGCATTATGTGTATCATGTAACAATACTAGTTGTAACCAAGGAATCCAATATCCATAGACATTAGTAGACTAAATATCTATCAAAATATCACAAAAGTCACAAGAAAGCAATGATAAAAAAATAGAAATTTAAACCTTGTCACAAAACAAAGGGGAATATAGGAGAATAACTGATAATCATTTCCAATTGTCTCATTACTACTCAAGCAAAAAAGGTCACTTATCAAAATGAATTAATTAAATCATGCTTATTTATAATAGTTGAGAAGATGTAGTTATAGAAAATAAAAATCATGGCCCAGGAGGTGGCACTAGGGATAAAGCAATAAACTATCAAGCACAATATCCTGACTTTGATCTCTGGTATCACATGTGCCAAAGTGATGATTAGGTTCTCTTTCTCCCTCTTTCTCGTTCATTAATTAGTAAATATATATATATATATATATATAAACATTTTACATAGCCATTTACAAGAGAGAAATTATCAGATATTTGTAGTAAAAACTAGCAAAGTGCAATGTTTCTCTTGTGTTTTGAAAGTCAATAATTGCTATAAAGTATTCTCAGTTTTTTACTCAAATAATTGATGCTAAGCTTGTATTAGCCTCTATCATAGTCCGCACAGAACAACTATAAAGGATAGTATTTTCAAAAAAGAGAGGAAACACATTTTAGTACACCCTGATGTAGAATTTCGGAAGATAAGGAACAGTGGGTAGTGCTTAAAATTGTGTGTGGAGTGCTCACTTCAGCAGCACATATACTGAAACTGAAATAGTACATAGAAGATTAGCATGGCCCCCTCACAAAGTTGGCATGCAAATTCATCAAGTGTGTGTGTGTGTGTGTGTGTGTGTGTGTGTGTAACCAAAAAAGTCTTATCTGGATAAAATCACAAACATTGTGAAAATATATAACTATTAAGTATAGTATCCATAATTTTGAACTTTGATGGCATTATATTACTGAACCAACAGTCTAACATTTGAACTTCATTTGCTCTCAGAATTAATACCATAAGTTTAGTATCATCCTAACATGCTTTATCATACAGAAATTCTATATTCTAGCTAAAAGTCTCCACACCTAAAAGATTGTAAATTTTTTGAAACTATAAAAAAATTGGCTTTAAAATTAGCCTTTACTCATAGTATCTCTTAATGTGCGAACCTAAAACCACAAAGCAATAGAATGCTTATATGCAAAAGTTATTTCAATGACAGCTGATTTGACTTGTCTCTGAAATAAAGTAAAATTGTTTCATATACTTCCCATGCTGTCACATATTAAAAGAAGAAATGAAACCTCTATTGCTACATAACTTGTGGGAATTAAAATATCTCAAACTATAAGTTATCCTGAAGCAAGCAGAAAGAAAATTTCTATATTTCAATACGCATTTAACTGTTGTAGTGAAGATTTTTCTGCGTATCTTTCGTTTGGAAGATATTAATCTATAATTAATAGCATGATAAAAGGAAACATAAAGTAATCAATCTAATGCAGACCTACAGATTTTTTTAAGTGATGAGTAGGTTCAATTAAATGTATGCGGATAGTTGATATAAGTATGTAACAGTGATAAGTGAAAGGCAGTGTTAAGGGAAACTATATAAAATTCTATTTGCAATTGTTTTTAATAACTGAGAAGAATTATTTTTAGAAGAAATTAAGTGAAATAGTTTGAATCAGAAAGATTTTCATTCTTCTCATGAGCAGGAGGGTTGTACGTCGTTATTACTACAATCTGAATATTTTGAAAATTGTTTTTGTCATGTACTTACAAAAGATGCTGTGAAATCTCCATAGTTTACCTCATAGACTCCCGAGTTTACAATATGGACTATCTTGTCATTGACAAAAAAAAAAAAAAAAGTTTTTCAACTTCTATTATGTTCAGTAATTGTGCTAACTTGTCAAAATTATAGGAATTTGCACATAACATGTCTGTAATATGGAGCAGAAATCGCTTACCTAGTAGGGTAATAAAAACTCTCAAATCACTTCCTCCAAGTTAAGTTAACTCATATTATGAGCAACTCTCTGAAAAAAACTTTTGATTAAGCTGGGTGGTAGCACACCAGGTTAAGCGCACAATGCAAGGGCCAGTTCAAGGATTCTGGTTCAAGCCTCCAGCTTCCCACCTGCAGGGGTGGGAGGTTTGCTTCACAAGCATTTAAGCAGGTCTGCAGGTGTCTAGTTTTTCTCTCTCCCTATCTTCCCCTTTCAACTATGCTTTGTCCTATCAAACAAAATGAAAAAAGAAAGAAATGGCAAAAAAAACCCAAACTTTAAGTTGTACTGAACCATTGAATGGCCATACATTTTAATACAACATTCCAATTATTATTTTTTAATTTGATTTTTATTCATTTTTATTTATTTATATATTTATTTATTTATTTATTTTTGCCTGCAGGGTTATTGCCAGGGCTCGGTGCTTGTATCCACAAATCCACTGCTCCTGAAGACCATTTTTTTCCCCTTTTGTTGCCCTTGTTGTTTTATCATTGTTATTATTATTATTGTTGTTGTTGCTGCTGTCATTGGATAGGACAGAGAGAAATGGAGGGGGGGAAGACAGAAAGGGGAGAGAAAGATAGACACCTGCAGACCTGCTTCACCACCTGTGAAGTGACTCCTCTGCATGTGGGGAGCCAGTGGCTCCAACCAGGATCCTTATGCCAGTCCTTGAGCAGTGCGCTTAACCCTCTGCACTACTGCTTGAATCCCCAACATTCAAATTATATTTGCAACAACTAACATCTTGATTGCGTGGGAGTGAAAAGAAGTCTACTGCACTTTTCAAAACTGGTAAAAAAAAAATAGTAAGAGTAAAGGTCAAGAGAAGTTCATTAGCAGCAAATAGGTATACCATCTATTCTAGAGGAGATCCATAAAATATAAGAAACAAAAAAATACTTCTAATGCAAAGAAACTTAATAGAAGAAAGAAGGACTTCTATTGATGTGACTTAAGCACTACTACAGGCAGAAGAGGGGGAGGGTCTTTTAATAAGGAAAGTTACCAAAAAGGCACAGGATGAAAATTGAAGACAAACAGACTTAAGAAATAGTTTGAGGTGACATAATTTTGCTTTTAACTGTCAACTTAAACCAGATTAACTTAATAAATATGTTCCTAGGGAGTCAGTCGATATCGCAGCGGGTTAACCACATGTGGCGCAAAGCTCAAGGACTGGTGTAAGGATCCTGGTTGGAGCCCAGGGCTCCCCAACTTCAGGGGGTCGCTTCAAAGGCAGTGAAGCAGTTCTGCAAGTGTCTTTCTCTCCCCCTCTCTGTCTACCCCTCCTCTCTCCATTTCTCTCTGTCCTAACTAAAAAGGATGACATCAATAACAACAATAACTACAACAACAATGAAAAACAGCAAGGGCAACAAAAGGGAAAATAAATACATATAAAAAATAAATAAACATGTTCTTAGACACTTGTCCTAAAAAATTTTGTAAGCGAATTTATATCTTTTTGTTTAAATAGCTAAGTTTTGAAATAAGTTAATGAGTAGCAACAAATTGCCAATGTGTTACACATAAAGCATAGCATATTCATATATATCATACTGTGACTAATTTCATATCCTATATGTGATATAGTGACGAATTTATATTTTTAATAATCTTTGGGAAACTACTGGGCCTATGTTTTGAGGAATAATCTGAAACTCAGAGCATAATTAAGTGATTCCCATCCTATAGTATTTTAATTTCATTACAGCTGACTGTCCTCCTGGTTATAAAAAGACATGATTTATTTCAAAACAAACAAACAAAAAAACAAACAGGAAATTAAAGGACCAAAAAAGTATGGAGGCATGTCACAAAATACAGAAGCTTCTACCTTTTTAAGTAATGAAATGCAAGCTTTAAAAAAACAATAAATGGATAGTTTATTGCACCAAGTCTTGGAAGCTGCTTTTAAAATTCTAAGAGCAATATACAGAAACATAACTTTATAGAATATGTAAATTAAAAAAATTAGATTACATTCTGATTTACTACATAAGTAAAGGCATATATACTAAGGTTTGTGTTGGCATACAATAGATAAATATATGTAAATAAGAAATCACATTTTGTCAATCTCTCTAAACTGCAATTTTTAAACATTCATGTGAGCTAAATCAAATCAATCACATTCTCTTTTGGATGGTCATTCACTTATAAATTGCAAAACTGCCATGTAAATATATATAAAAGAGTTATAAATCAAAGTGAAGCAGGATTTGCATGAATATGCAAATTGCATATTTGAAACTTGAAACTCATAGTATTCTACTAATCCAATTACCAGGAAGCTGATTGCCAATCTGATTCCAGTATGTTAATATGGCTGCCTCATTAGAGTTAATGGCTCCCTCTGGCTAGAAATGAGTTGAGGTTACCAACTGTTAAATTTTGGTAGCCCAATCACAAATGTGCTAGCAGTCCTAAACATATCAGCTCTGAGAACTCAAGTATGAAGAACAATTCTTTCATAGAAGTAAGATTCTGAAAAGAAATGAGAAAGAGGAGAGAAGATTTTTTTTTTAACAAGATGACAGATGTAGTGTAAGAAAAGCTTTGTTATGTCATATAAATATAAGTGGGAAAAAATAAAACTAAATGAGAACAGAGATCCATTTGTTTCTCTACTTCTTAGAAGTTAACCTCTAATCTTCATGTTTCTACAACTGTACTGGATGAAGGAGACGGAGAAGAAACAACAGCATCAGGCTCATACATAAAATGAATTTGGCGTTTTACAAATTCCTCAATTATTGTTTATACTGTTTCCACTTAGTCACTTTAGAAATTATCAACAACACGTGCATGCCAAATTAAGTACTACTTAATAAAAATAATCATGTTCAGAGTGAAAGTTCTAAGTTTGGTGAATTGTTTAGAGAATGGGGCTGGGTGCCTACACTATGAAACCACTCCTCCTGGTGACCACTTTTTCTCATTCTTTTTATTGGATAAGACAGAGAGAAATTGAGGAAGGAGGGGTGATAGAAAGGGAGAGAGAGAGATAGACACCTACAGGCATGCTTCACCACTTATAAGGTCGTCCTCCTGCCAGTAGGGAACCAGAGTTTAAGACAGGATCCTTATGGAATCCTTGTCTTTCATACTATGTGCATTTTACCCAGTGAGCTAACACCCAGCACCCCACCTGGAGTTCTTTCACTTAATTAAATGTCACTTGTGGTACAGAGAGTTATTAATAGAATAGAAATTAGGAACTACATATTTTTTTAAATCCATAGATACATTTTTGCCCGAGCCTGACATCTGTTATGCAGGTGGACCCAGGTTATTGTCTGGGAAGATGATGCCATGGCTGGATAAAGCCAGGGGTCATTGGAATATACCTAAAATAGACCTGCTAGCTACTTCCAAAACGAAGACCCCAAATCTTCATCTGCAATATTCCAGCCTTTAGGTTCATAACTGATCAACAATTTCTATGGCTTTATATGTTAACTCTTTTTCAGCCACCAGGTGTAAGATGCTACCATGATGCCAACCCAACTTCCCTGGACAGATGATCCCACCAGTGTGTCCTGGAGCTTTGCTTCCTCAGAGCCCTGCCCTAGGGAAAGAGAGAGGCAGGCTGGGAGTATGGATCCACCTGTCAATAGCCACCTTTCAGCAGGGAAGCAATTATAGAAGCCAGACCTTCCAACCCATAGTGACCCTGGGTCCATACTCCCAGGGGACTAAAGAGTAGGAAAGCTATTGGGGGAGGGGAAGTGATATGGAGCTCTGGAGGTGGGAATTGAACCCCTCTTATCCTGTGGTCTTGTCCATGCTTCCATTTTATAAATTTTATATATTTTCATATATAAATTTTATATATTTTATAAATATAAATAAATTAAAAACCCTGGATAAAATTTTTCCTGACTTAGTTTCTCTAATAGGTGCATAAAAAATATCAATCACATAAACTTCCATGACAATAGGTCAGAGTTCTGTGTCCTGTGAGATACAAAGTCACTGACAAATCATAAAGTAAAGATATTTCTTTCCTTTAAGTAACTCGTTTGGAATCTTAACTTTGAAATGTGAAATAATCATAGTAATGGAGGTGGTGCAGTGGATAAAGAAAGCATCAGACTCTCAAGCATGAGGTTCCATCCCTGCATGTCAGAGTGATCCTCTCTTTTTTTGTCTGTCTCTCTGTCTCTCTGATATTTTAAATAAATAATCTATTGGAAAAAACGTGAATTAACTAGCCGGGTAAAATAGGAGTCAGTTTCAACTATGTGAAATGTAATGTAATTGTTTAAAAGGCTTAATTTTTAAATTAGTGTTGTTTTCTTGACAATCAAGATAAAGAAAAAAATATATACTCTGATAAGCAAAGCACTTAGAGGGTCCACTAGCTTTAGTGACAGGAAAATTGCTAAGCCATCAACAAGTGTATTACTAGAAAAAGAGGTAAGCTAAATTTTACAATCAAGGCTCAAGTCAACAAACAAGTTTTCAAGTTCAGTTCTGATTGAGAGACGAAACTATGAAAAAATCAATAACCTGTTTGAAAGAGTAAAAGATATGATATTAAAGTGATGCTTGGTGTAGAAATGAATCCTGAGAATCTCCCACACCAAAGAGAAAAGTTGGTCTTTTTTTTTTCACTGACTTGCTTTTGAAATATGTGTTTACTAGCTATCTGTGAATAAGACAAAAGTTTGAAACTTTTGACTATCTACCTATCTATCTATACATATATACTGAATTGATGGTGAGGAAAATTTCTAGCAGAATTTTGCATATCTACTCATATTCTTTTTTTTTTTTTTTACCTCCAGGGTTATTGCTGGGGCTTGGTGCTTGCTCTAAGAATCCATTGCTCCTGGAGGCCATATTTCCTCCTTTTTGTTTACCATTGTTATTGTTGTTGTCACTACTGTCAGTGTTTTTGGATAGGGCAGAGAGAAATCAAGAGAAGATGGGAAGACAGAGATGGGGAGAGAAAGATACCTGCAGACCTGCTTCACCATTTGTGAAGTGATCCCCTGCAGGTGGGGAGCCAGGGACTCGATTCAGGATCCTTATACCAGCCCTTGTGCTTTGCACCATGTACGTTTAACCTGCTGCACTACCACCCAGCCCGCATATTGTTAATCTCTAAAGCACTAATACAGATTTACAGCTAAAAACTATAATAAGCATCTTGATAAAGTCTTATTTTCTTCTATGCAAAAATATTCTAGTTAAAATATACAATTATTTTATAAGCAAGAAAGATGAGGCAAATAACTTAAGTGATAATAGAATCCCCCCAGAAAATAAACAAATAGGACACAAAACATTCTAGTTCATATCTGTTCTGGTCAGGTAAAGACTGTTTCTCAATTACTTGTTTAAAAATGAAAGCTTATGACCCAAACACCTGTGCCAGATTGGCATTTGCAATCACTAATTTGCCGTGCATGATATTCCTTGGAACAGATGCAAGGAACAGAAGTGACTAGAATTGCTCAGTTCTCATGGTTGAACAGAGGTTCATATAGCCAAGAAATGGAGAACAGAGGCTTAGCTGAGAATTACTTGCTGGATGAATGGTTTATTCACAGACTAGCCTTAATACATAGATCAAGAATTTGATTAGTCTTTGAAAGTACTAAATGTCCACATTAAAACTATGGAAGCTACCTTCCTGTGCATTTTGAGTAGTTATCAAGATACATTATAAATTAAACTTATCAAATAATGAAGACAGATATTGATTTTTGAGGTATTATTTATTGTTTCCTTAAGTCTATTTAATGTCATTTGCTTTCATGTTCTTGGAATTTATTCAAGCTCATATTTTTATTTTTCCCAAGCTAAGGTAAAAGCTTAGTTAGGCTTACTTTAAGTGCTAATGAGTTAAGTAAAGAGATTAAATACACGTTTTTGTCCTTTTAATCAGAGATTGGCTATCACTATTGATATTATACATTATGCTAAGATTCTTAATGCCTTGAGTTTTCAGTAAGACTGAATGGCATGAAAACCTAAGTGTTTAATAAACAGATGTTAACTTTTGCTTTAGAACAATGAGATCCAATAAAACTTGCTTGCAACTCAAGGACGTATGAACAAAAATACTGGCATTTTTATTACCCCAGAAATGACCTTAGCTCTTCCATTAGGTCTTTGGGGAAAATTTTTTTTTCCATAAAAACAATTCTGAGTCTAACATCAAGATTATCATAACTCAAGATTCTAAGGTAATAAGGTAAACACTAGGTACAGTACTACTTGAAATACAAATTACAAAGTTCCTTAACTTATTCGAATCTTCCTAAATTTTAGCAATTAAGATACCTTTAAAGTGTGAATTATATAATGCACCAAAGTAAAAGACGCTGGGTTCAGGGGTAGGTTCAGGTCCTGGAACCTGATGGCAGAGGAGGACCTAATGGGAGTTGTATTGTTATGTGGAAATGTTATACATGTACAAATTATTGTGTTTTATTGTCAAATGTAAACATTTAATCCCCCAATAAAGAAATATTTTTAAAAGTGTGAACTATATAGGGAAGAGAGCACGGTTTATAGCTTATTCATGAAGAGGGGGGGAGAGGAGGGAGGAGGGGGCATGAAGGAGGAAGGGGGGAAGAGGAAGGAAGGAACAGGGGGAAGAAGAGGGGAAATGGTAGAGAATGTTCCATCCTCTGAGGAAGGTTGGATAGCATACTCTATCTACCACTTGAGGAAGATGGGTCCTGAAATTGATGCCACTTTGAAGGTTCCTACCCATGACCACAGAATGTGAGCTCAGACCTATAGGGATGCAGAGGTTACATAGACTCCTGTGATGAATATAGGCCCCAGATAAAATTGATGGGATTTATAGTCAACAATATTTATACACTTTCCCCATATTTGTGAGCTACTCTCTTCCCTGATCCAGCTTTTTAGCCCCTTTTTCCAGTCATGACATCATCTCCCCAGAGAGTAACTTGGGTCCACCTGCATATCATTTATAAGGTTCAGGCAAAAAACAATAAAGTCATGGGCCCTTTCTATATATACCTAAAATAGACCTACTAGCTATTTCCAAAATGGAGACCCTAAATCTTCTTCTGCAATATTCCAGCCTTTAAGTTCATAGTTAGTCAACAATTTGTTTGGCTTCATATGTTAACTCTTTTTTTTTTTTTTAGCCACCAGGTTCCAGATGCTACCATGAAGCCAACTGGACTTCCCTGGGCAGATGACCCCACCAATGTGTTGCATGTGTGTGAGGCACCTGCATCACAAGTGAGCCTCCTGATAACAGGAGGGGATGGGAGCTTGAATCTGGACTCTTACAGAGGGTCACATATTCACTCTACCAGGTGTTTTACCACCTGGTCCCCTGGGTACTAAACTTTGATTGACAGGAATATGCAATAAAACATTTTGGAGATTTACCATTTCCTGACTACATGACAGCAATTTGAAGGTATATTAACCATCAGGCTTTATACAGCATAGGGATCATGTGTCCCATTGCCTGATATTGCCTTAGTCTTATATTCGTGTGAAATCCTTCACAGACCAATTTACTTCCATAGCTCTATGATTTTCTAATAATGGGTAGCATTAAAACTTCCTTTTTTTTTTTTCTGACATTAACCTGTGATGTTAAAAGTCTGTTGCATTGGACTGAAATTTCTGAAAAGAGTTCATATGGGCGAGAAAAGAAAGCGCTGTATGCTTCTTTAGGCTCTGTAAGTGTGGACAAGCAATTAAGCATGTATGAAATAGGTTAATAAGAGACATTTATTATGGGCCCCAGATCACATCAAATTGATGAGGTTTACAGTCAACAATATTTATACACCTTTCCCATATTTGGGAGCTACTCTCTTCCCAGATCTAGCTTTCTGGTTATTTTTTCCAGCCATGACATCATCTCCCCAGACAATAACTTGGATCTTTCTGCATACTGGATTTCAGGCTCAGGGAAAAAAAAACAAACAAACTAGTATAGCCACAGGCCCTTTGGAATATAACTAAAATATGCCTACTAGCTATCTACAAAACAGAGACCCGCAAATTTTCATTTACAATATTCCAGCCTGTAGGTTCATGATTTGTCAAGGACTTTTTTGGCTTTGTATGTTAACTCTCTTTTCAGCCACCAGGTTCCAGATGCTAGCATGATGCCAACCAGACTTCCTTGGGCAGACAACCCCACCAATATGTCCTGGAGCTCCGATTCCCCAGAACCCTGCCCCACTAGGGAAAGTGGGAGGCAGGCTGGGGGTATGGATCGAACTGTCAACATCCATGTTCAGCGGGGAAGCAATTACAGAAGCCAGACCTTCCACCTTCTGCATCCCACAGTGATCTTAGGTCCATACTCCCAGAGGGTTGAAGAATAGGAAAGCTATCAGGGGAAGGGAGGGGATAAGGAGTTCTGATGGTGGCAATTGTGATGAGTTGTTCCCCTCTTATCCTATGGTTTTGTCAATGTTTCCTTTTTATAAATAAAGTAATAATAATAATAATAACTTAAACATATAAAAATAAAAATGAGACATTTATTAATAATACACATGCCTATCTGTACACATGGGAGAACCCAAAGCTGTCTAAGACACTTCACCCAACAGTCCCACAAAACAAACTAAAACAATCATTTTTTTTTTCCATTAGAAATCTTGGGAAGAAGAAATGAGGGATAAATTTAGAGGAATTGGTGCTGGGCGGAGCACTGGGTTGAGAGCACATGTGTTATTTCACACAAGGTCCGGGATTCAAGCCTCTGGTTCCCACCTATAGCAGGAAAGCTTCACAAATGGCAAAACAGTATTACAGGTGTCTCTTTCTCTTTCCCTATCTATTTTCCTTTTCCATCTCAATTTATTTCTTTATCCAATACATAAATATTTTTAAGAAATTAAGATGACTTTGGAGTGAGTGAGGAAAATGTAATAGGAAGTAGGTGAGGAGGGGGTAGCTAAGTCTAAGTAGACACTATTTCATTATGAACTTTATACTGACTCACTACAGACTATTGTGTACTTTTGCTTTCAGGTATATATTTTGCTCTAATTTATGGATATATGTGAACATACACTCTATCTCATGGGACCTGGTCTATATCTAGGTTTTTGGACTTTGTTAGGAAGTGAACCACCTGGAATGAAATTAGAGAATCCTATGAAAGGAAAGGTCTCACCCAAGTAATGAGGCTGAAGGGATGACATTCTACACCTGATGTCTGAATGTTACTTCAGACACAGTCTGAAGTGAAGCATGCTGAGGAGGTACTCGTTATGTTGATTAGATTGGGATCAGCAGATGTCATATCATTTGTTATGAATTGAGAGAAGCATGCAGGAAAGTGAGCCCCCCCCCCCAGAGGTTCTAGGACTGGGGAAAATAAAGGCTCTATAGAGGAAATGAGATTTTCCTGCTGTTTTAGGGTTTAAGAGGCAATAGATAGTTATTGCTATAATCAGAATATTTGACAATTGGGTTAACTTTGAAAAATCCCTTTGTTAAGCTTTGCTGTATCATAAACAACATAAGCATAATTTATGTTCTTTGATATTATTTGTATATAGCTGTGCTACAGGTTGCTTCTGTTCTCCCTGGTGTAACCTTAATTTTAAGAGAGTCAGCATATCAAAGACTGTGCCTATGGTCTGTGCATTAACAAGTTTGAGCCATTCAATCAATTTTTCCTCTCTCATATTAATTAAATAGTGATT
The DNA here is from genome assembly GCF_950295315.1 of Erinaceus europaeus. NCBI lineage: Eukaryota > Metazoa > Chordata > Mammalia > Eulipotyphla > Erinaceidae > Erinaceus > Erinaceus europaeus. Next base: position 90,328,045 of record NC_080168.1, on the reverse strand, counting down.
TATATGACTAAAAATTAATAGGAGTGTACATAAACACCATTCCCACTACCAAAAGACTTTGTCCCATCCCATTCCCCCCCCCCCCCCGTTCCCCCTCTCCCATGAAGCCAAACATCCACTCTCACCCTCAACTCAGAGATTTTTACTTTGGTGCCCTACTCTGAATACAGTCAAATCCTGCTTTGAGTTTCCCTTTCTGCTCTTCTTTCTCAACTTCTGTTGATGAGTGGGATCATCCCATACCCATCTCTATCTTTCTGACTTAGCTCACTTAACATAATTCCTTCTAGCTCTGACCAAGATGCGTCAGAGAAGGTGGGTGCATTATTCTTAATAGCTGCATAGTATTCCATTATGTATATATATACCACAGCTTTCTCAGCCATATTCCCAGAGGAATAAAGAATAGGAAAGCTATCAGGGGAGGGGATGGGATGGGATGCAGAGTTCTGGTGGTAGGAATTGTGTGGAGTTGTACCACTCTTATCCTATGGTTTTGTCAGTGTTTCCTTTTGATAAATAAATAAATAAATGGGTAAATAAAATAAAATATTCTGACTCTAAAAAAATTAAGCTGACTTAAGTTCCTCCTACTGCACAAAGATGGGAAAGTCAAAAAATGTCAGGTTTCCACTAGCCATAGTTCCACTCTCAGTTTTCTCATGATAACTGGGCCAGGCAGCTCTGGAAGGTAGTGAAATACTCCACCTTCTGCATTAGCTATATTCTTCCCTGTAACTTTATTTTAAAACTAATATACATGGCATTTTGAGGGGCCCCGCCTATGAAATTAATCTTTTGACTAAAGGCATATTTTAGCTGAGAAGAGGGATGACAGATTTTTGCTTTTCTACATTAGCATATTTGAATGGATAGTTTATTACCCTGCTGTCAAAAACTTGTAAACAAATATAAAATTACCTAGAAACTAGAAGCCTAAAAAGCTCAAAGGAAAAGAACTTTAAATTAACATACAATGAAATATAATGAATATTAAGAAAAATAATGTCCTTCTGTACTTTATGAATCAAAACAAAAAAAAAAGACAAATTACATTCAGTAACTTTTTTTTTCTTTTACTAGAGTACTACTCAACTCTGGCTTATGGTGGTACAGGGGACTGAGTCTGGGACTTTGGAGCCTCAAGCATGGGAGTCTCTTTGCATAACCATTGTGCTATCTACGCCCACCACAAATTATATTTAACACAATTAGAATTCATCAGTGAGTGGGGGATATATATGTTTGGACAGGCTTCAAACCCCTCCTCTCCCCAGTACCAGGAAGAGCTTCAGAAGTGTTGTAGCAGGTCCACAGGTATCACTTCTTGTCTCTCTCTCTCTATCTTTCCTTTCTTTCTTAAAATAAGGTCCCTGGTAGCAATGAATTCAGAGTGCCGACACTTAACCCCAGAGATGACTCTGGCAACAATTTAAAAAAAAAAAAAAGATCAGGTAGGGCGGTGGCACAGTGGGTGAAGCGCATGTGGCGCAAAGCACAGGGACCAGCGTAAGGATCCAGGTTGGAGCAGGGCTCCCCACCTGCAGGGGAGTCACTTCACAGGCGGTGAAGCAGGTCTGCAGGTGTCTATCTTTCTCTCCCCCTCTCTGTCTTCCCCTCCTCTTTCCATTTCTCTCTGTCCTATCCAACAACGAACAACATCAACAATGGCAATAATAATAATCACAACGAGGCTACAACAAGGGCAACAAAAAGGGGGGGGGGGAATGGCCTCCAGGAGTGGTAGATTCATGGTGCAGGCACCGAGCCCAGCAATAACCATGGAGGGAAAAAAAAAAAAAGATCTATAAGTGAAATGAATCATTGTCTGAAAATTGTTTTTATCATTTTATAAATATAACCCCTAGTATTTTAGCCTGGGTGTAGCACAAATACAGATCACATGTACTCAGGTTTATTTTACAAGAGGGTATGACTAAAGGATCCAATTTTTGATGGACTACAATTTCTGCATAATACCCTTAGAAGGAACCAGATTGGTCACACAGATTTTCCAACTTCAAATGGTCTGTAATCTGAAGATAACGTTTGTGCATTCTGAAATGAGAAAATCGGTGCAAATTTTAAGAAGAAAATCTAAATCTCTCAGGAAATAAATCCAGCATTCCAGTCCTTATAACACATATTGGCAATAAAAACTGGATTCTGAATATGGCTTTTTTGTTCAACTGAGCTTTTTATTTAAAGAACTGACCCAAAGTTTCTTGACACATAAAAACACATTTTAAGTTACAAATATCATTGAAAATAATTATGCTAGTTATGTTTCAAAATTAAATGAAAGTATCTGTTGTGTTCTGTCAGTGTTATTATGGAACATCACACAATCCTTCTCCAAGTTTTCAAATGTGGGAAAAGAGTTCTCTAAGAATCTATAATTCTGGTGATTTCCAACAAAATACGTAAAAACTGTTTTCCAGATGGGTTCACTGGTGAATTATTCTAAAGGTTCAAGATAAAATATTATACTATTTTTCTACAGTACCTATGGAAAGATTAAAAAAAAGTAATTTCTTAGAAGTTTAAGCCTTTGAAGCCAGCACTACTAATACCAAAACCAGATAGATATTTATTAACTATTCTAAACAAAAACAAATTTAACAATGTTAAAAACTATTATACTTTATTATTAACTATGCAATATTATTAACAAACAAGGTGTATCTCAGATATGAAGGCCTAGAAAATTAACAGAGCAGGCAGGGATAGTTAACATAATGATTATGCATAGATTTTCATGCCTGTGGGTCCAAAGTCCCAGGTTCTATCCTCCACACCACCATAAGTCAGAGTTGAGTAGTGTGGGTGACGGTAAAAAGAAAGAAAGAGAGATAAGAAAGAAATAGAGAGAAAGAGAGAAAGGGAAGCAAATTAACTAGAAAAATTCATGATAACGGGCAATAAAAACATTAGAAAATATAAAACCACTTTGTAAGAAAAACTACAAAAATAATTTAAATGTTACATAGGCTTCTGTGCTAAATATGGGCCCCAGATATAATCAGTGGGGTATACAGTTAATAATATTTATATACTTTTCCCATACTTGGGAGCTACTCTCTTCCCTGATCCAGTTTTCTAGTCCTTTTTCCAACTATGACATCATCTTACCAGACAATATTTTGGGTCCACTTGAATGTTAGCTGTTAGACTCAGACAAAAAGTAGTAAAGTCATGGGTCTCTTGGAATATACCTAAAATAGACCTACTAGCTTTTTCCAAAATGGAAACCCCCACATCCTCATCTGCAATATTCATGACTTTAGGTTCATGATTATTCCACGATTTGTTATGCTTTATATCTTAACTCTTTTTCAGCCACCAAGTTCCAGCCTGACTTCCCTGAGCAGATGACCCCCACCAATATGTCCTGGAACCCTGCTTTCCCGGAGCCCTGCCTCACTAGGGAAAGAGAGATAGGCTGGGAGTATGGATTGACCTGCCAATGCCCATGTTCAGTGGGGAAGCAATTACAGAAGCCAGACCTTCCACTTTCTGCACCCCATAATGATCCTGGGTCCATACTCCTAGATGGATAAAGAATAGGGAAGTTTCAAGGGAGAGGATGGGATAGGGAGTTCTGGTTGTGGGATTGTTTGGAAATGTATCCCTCTTATCCTACAATCTTGTCAGTATTTCAATTTTATAAATAAATTTAAAAATGTTAATAAAATTTAAAAGGGTGGAAATAAATATTATAATGATTATGCAAGTAAACTCTCATGCCTGAGGTTTTAAAGTCCCAGGTTCAATCCCTTGCACTACCAAAAGCCAATGTTGTGCAATGCTCTGCTAAAAAAAATACAATAAAATAAATGAATTCTATAGCTAATTACTTTTTTTTCTTCTTTGAAAAAGACACATCTGATAAGTCAATAGTATCCAAAATATACAAAGAACTCATTAGACCTAGTAATAAGAAAACAGCAGTTTAATAAGTGGGCCCAAAACTTAAAAGACATGGTATCAAAATTTACAGAAGTCTATTTGCCTGTGGAAATTTACTCCTTGTTATATGTCATCAGATAAATGTTAGGTTAAAACAAGAATGGGATGCTGGTGTACACCTATTGGAATAGTCACAATACGTTAAACTAATGAGACTGAATCAGATGAGGAGATGAAGCAATAGGAATCCCCATGTATTGTTGGTGGGATGTAAAGTGGAAAACAATTTAGTAAACCACTCTAACTATATGATACAGGAATTTTATCCCTTGCATTTAAGTTCCGAAGGACTGAAAGCCTGAATCAGGAGCATCTACTAGAACTTGCACATGGATGTTTATATAACAGACTTAGTAATAATTGTCAATATTTTGAAAGGTGAACTCCAAATTATTTTTCAGTAGGCGAATGACCATATAATCCATAGTGTAAGAGCAATAGAATGTTATTCATCATTAAAAGTTCAATAATATTACCACTAAAGAAAAAAAAACATGGAGAAATGTTATATGTAAATTTCTAAGTAAAGGATGCCAAATTAAAAGCCTACATTATATGCTATATAAATCTAGCCATATGCCGTTTTCAGTCTTTGGCAGATGTTGGAGAGATGGGAAAGGCATAAATAAAGCACAGAGGATTTTCCTGACGACAAAACTGTTCTGTAAGGATTTTATCATGATGAATGTATGCCATTATATATTTGTTCAAAATCATAGAATATGCAGTGCCAAGGACGAACCCTAGTATACAGACTATGGATATTGGTTGATAATGATATGTCAGTATACTTTTATCAATTGTGGCAAAGATTCCTCCCCCTCTTTTTTTTAATTGTTCAGCTCTGGCTTTTGGTGGTTCTGAGGATTGAACATGAATGTTTTTGTGCTTCTGGCACAAAGGCTTTGTATCTTTTGCGTAACTATTATACTACCTCACAGCTCCAAGTGGCAACATTTATAATGGAAGGATGGATGTGTGTGTGTGTGTGTGTGTGTGTGTGTGTGTGTGTGTGTGTGTGTGTGTGTGTAGGTGCAGGGCAGATATTTCTGTATTTGCCATTCAATTTTTCTATAAACTTAAAGGTATATTTACAGTGTTGTGCAGTAAAAATACAATCTACTGACTTGGATAGTAGCTCATCTGGATAGTGTATTGCTTAGCCATGTAAGCCACCTAGATTGAACCCACACCCCACTACATTCGATAAAGTTCTGATGCTGTGGTTTCTTTTCTCTCTCTTATTCTCTCCTGTCTTTCTGCATCTATATGTATCACCATTTCTCTCAAAAACATATGTATAAACATAATGTAATCAAAGTCTATTTTTAAACTTACATAGTGCAGAAGGATTATATTCTAGTACTAAAGTATCTACAATGGAAAGCTATATAGCCTTCTGTGAAAGGAGACTGATGAGATCCATTAATCAACACTTTATTCCTTTGTTCATAGTACCTTGCTAATCATGATGCATAAGCTACACAATAAATCATTTTTTCTCTTAAATTGACTACTTTATGAATAGCTTATTTGGTTGAGAATTATATATTAACATGAAAGATCAAAGTAAACTGAATCAAAACAGTTTTAGACATCAGTCTAAGTAATGTGTTTTATCTGTTGAGAAATTATATTGCTGGATAGTGGTAGATGACTCATGCCTTAGGCTCCAAAGTCCCAGGTTCAATCCCCTACACCATCATGAACCAGAGCTGAGCAGTACTGTGGGAAAGGAAGAAAGAAAGAAGAAAGAAAAAAAAGAAAGAAAGGAAAAGAAAAATAGAGAAAGGAAGGAAGGGAAAATTATACTGCATACTATAGCTTTTCACAATACATTTATTACTTTTCCCCACAGGGTATCACAAGCTAGAATTTTGAGTACTTTTTAGATATTACCAAGGATTACTAATTACCACTGCAAATTAAATATACAAGTCCCTATACTAATTTTTATGGACTTAATCAAGTATATAAAGTACCCTCTTGCTTAAAACACTTTCTTCCTTTGCCTCTGGGATCATAGACTCTCCTGCTTCTGACTGTTCCTTTACAGTGTCCTTTCTTCACTCCTTTTCATCTTCTGACTTCAGGGACTAGTTCATGAGCAACTTTTCCTCTTGATCTATATTTATTCCCTAGGCAATCATATATATATATATATATATATATATATATATATATATATATATATATATACACACACACACATATGTCTTCAGTATAGACTTTACCTTTAACTCCAAAACTCCAAAATTTTAACATAATGTATTCTATACCATTTCCCTGTGGGAATACATTGGAATCTAAAAGGTAATATAGTAAAACCTTAACTACGAATCTCAATCCCAATCTTGTTTCCTTCCATTCTTCTATGTTTCAAGAAATGTAAAATGCATTATTTCATGTTTCCTAAGCCAAAATTAAAAAAAAATAATGGCACTAATCTCTCGTCATTTCTTTCTCATTTCTATCATTCTAGAAGAGAATGTTGAATTCTATTCAGTATTTGTGTGCCTGTTACCTTTCTGCTAAGTACTTTTCCAATGAGTTCTTTTATTATCCAATATAAGCTCTCCAATTGTTTTTCCCTTTCTGCACCATGTTCTATAAGAGGAAAAAGTACAGAAGTACCATGCAGTTTTCATTTCTCTGTATCATCCTATTTCATTTATTGAAGTTCATTCACATGAGATTCCTATAAGTTGCTTAAAGATACACAAACATACTTTCACTCCAGAGCCTTTACTATAATTTTTCTTTATTCCTGACTTGTTCTGTGATGTCATTTTCAACTTTCTCAATAACAAAAAAATCAGTGAAACTTCCCAGATCCCCAAGGAAAAGAAAAAAAAATATATGAGCAAAGCTACAGAAAACCAGCAATGAATATGGACATCAAATGATAACTAACTAAATAAGTTATTGGGAGTTTGGGGTGAATTGTTACTATAACAGAAATAGCTGGAGTGATATGAAAAGGCACTAATATAACTCAATTACAAAACAGACTCAATATCCATTCACTATACCACATCATTAATCTGTATGCTATCCTTTATGAAAGTTAATCTTTGAAATTATTACTTACTGAGCATCATACATTTGGGTTTGTATTCTTTTCTATCCTTATTTAAAGCAGGATAATAACTTAAGAAAATAAGTATCTTAATGAATAATATATTTATTATTCATTAATAATTTTTTATTTATATCATACCTACAGACACATAGTAGCTATTAAGCACATAGATAGCATTAATAGGTTTTTATTTGTTCAAAAAAAAAAACAAAGGGGAGTCGGGCTGTAGCGCAGCGGGTTAAGCGCAGGTGGCGCAAAGCACAAGGACCGGCATAAGGATCCCGGTTCGAACCCCGGCTCCCCACCTGCAGGGGAGTTGCTTCACAGGTGGTGAAGCAGGTCTGCAGGTGTCTATCTTTCTCTCCCCCTCTCTATCTTCCCCTCCTTTCTCCATTTCTCTCTGTCCTATCCAACAACAACAACAACAATAATAACTACAACAATGAAACAACAAGGACAACAAAAGGGAATAAATAAATAAAATTAATATTTAAAAACAAACAAACAAACAAAAAAGGTTTAAGGCTGACAAACACCAAGCAAACAACATAAACTTGCCTGGATAGTCTACCTGCATTACTATATTAGCATCCAAGGTTCAAGCCTGACCCTCACTGCATTGTATGATGTTTCTCCTTCTCTCTCTCTTTCCCTCTCTATCACAAAAAGTCATCTGGAGGCAATGAAGCTGCAACAACAACAACAAACAGTTTCAGTAAGCAAACAAATACCATGAAAATGAAAATTCCTGAAACGTTCTGATAAATACTAACTACTTGGGCACCGGGGTTCCTTCTAGGTTTTAGCTATTATGAATTGTACTGCTATAAACATAGATGTACACATACCTTTTTGGTTGGGCATTATGGAATCCTTGGGGTATATCCCCAGGAGAGGAATTACTGGGTCATATGGAAGGTCTATGTCTAGCATTGTGAGAGTTCTCCAGACTGTTCTCCAGAGAGGCTAGACCAATTTACATTCCCACCAGCAGTGCAGAAGGGTTCCTCTGTCCCCACAGCCTCTCCAGCAATTGATGCTACTGTCCTTTTTGATGTATGCCATTCTCACAGGGGTGAGGTGGTATCTCAATGCTGTCTTTATTTGCATTTCTCTGACAATCACCGACCTGGAACAGTTTTTCACATGTTTGTTAGCCTTTTGGATCTCCTCTGAAGTGAATGTCTTGTTCATCTCCTCTGCCCATTTTTGGATGGGGTCATTTGCTTTTTTGGTGCTCAGTTTGCTGAGTTCTTTGTATATTTTGGTGATTAGTCTCTTGTCTGATGTTTGGCATGTGAAGATCTTCTCCCATTCTGTGAGGCTTCTCTTTGTTTTTGTGTTAGTTTCTTTGGCTGTGCAGAAGCTTTTCAATTTGATGTAGCAGATGAGTGGCTGAGAAAGCTGTGGTACACATACACAATGGAATACTATGCAGTTATTAAGAACAATGAGCCCACCTTTATAATCTGACCCATCTTGGACAGAGCTAGAAGGAATTATGTTAAGTCAGGTAAGTCAGAAAGATAAAGATGAGTATGGGATGTCCCCACTCATCAACAGAAGTTGAGAAAGAAGAACAGAAAGGGAAACTAAAAGCAGGATCTGATTAAATTGAGAGCAGGGCACCAATGTAAAAACCCTGTGGTGAAGGGGAGGGTGGCCATTGGGCTTCCTGGTGTGACAGGGGTGGGGGGGAATGGGACACAGTCTTATGGTGGTGAGAACGGTGTTTATGTACATTCCTATTAAAGTGTAAACATATAAACCACTATTTAATCAATATGAGAGGGGAAAAATTGATCATATGTCTAGAACTTCTTAAAACACAGACTGAGTCTTTTTAATATATAGGCTGTCTTTGATATGTTGACTCTCTCAAAAGCCTAGACCAGGGAGAACAGAAGCAACTGGTAACACAGCTATATACAAGATGCTGGGTATTATACCCCAGACCCTAACAAAGGGACTTTCCAAAATTAACCCAATCACCAAATAATGTGATGATAACAATAACTATCCATTATCTTCTTGAACCCTAAGACAACAGGAACCTCACATTTCTACTATAGAGCCTATATTTCTCCCAGTCCTGGAAACTTAGGGTGGGGCCCACTTTCCTGCATGTAGCTCTCAATTCAAATCAAATAATATTGCATCTGCAGATTGCAACCTAATCAACACAATGAATGCCACCCCAGCATTCTTCACTTCAGACTGTGACCAGAGACTTCAGGTGTGGAATGACAACCCTTCAACTTCATCATTCGGGTGAGACCTTTCCCTTCATAGTATTCTCTAATTCTATTCCTGGTGGTCCACTCCCCAATAAAATCCCCAAACCTAGATATAGTCCAGGTCCCCTGAGATAGAGCATAGGTTCACCTGTGCCCATACTAGGGGAAAAATATATACCTGAAAGCAGAAGTACACAAGAGCATGCAGGGAATACCCCCCAACACTTCATCTGCACTATTCCAGTCTTTAGGTCCATGATTGTTCAACAGTTTGTTTGGCTTTGTATGTTAACTCTATTTTCAGCCACCAGGTTCTATATGCCAGCAAGATGTTACCAGACTTCCGGTGGACAGATGACCCCATCAATGTGTGCTGGAGATCAGCTTCCTCAGAGCCCCACCTTACTAGGGAAAGAGAGAGACAGACTGGGAGTATGGATCCACCAGTCAACGCCCATGTTCAGCAGGGAAGCAATTACAGAAGCCAGACCTTCTACCCTCTGCAACCCACAATAACCCTGGTTCCATATTCCCAGAGAGATAGAGAATGGGAAGGCTATCAGGGGAGGGAATGGGATATGGAGATCGAGTTGTGGGAATTGTGCGGAACTGTACCTCTCTTATTCTATGGTTTTGTTAATGTCTCCTTTCTTAAAAAAAATTAACTACTTAACCATAATTCATAGAACTTAGTTTAATAAGCAAGAGATATATTAACAAAATATCATTAAACACTTTAGTAATGACCATCATATTTATTTTTTATTTTCCACTTAATTTTAAAAAATTTCTTTATTGGGGAATTAAAATTTTACATTTGACAGTAAATACAATAGTTTGTATGTCCATAACATTTCCCAGTTTTCCATATAAAAATACAACCCCCACTAGGTCCTCTGTCATCCTTCTTGGACCTGTAAACTTGCCCCACCCAACTACCCACCCTAGAGTCTTCTACTTTGGTGCAATATGCCAATTCCAGTTCAGGTTCTACTTATGTTTTCTCTTCGATCTTGTTTTTCAACTTCTTCTGAGAGTGAGATCATCCCATATTCATCCTTCTATTTCTGACTTATTTCACTTAACATGAATTTTTCAAGCTCCATCCAAGATTGGCTGAAAACGGTGAGGTCACCATTTTTTATAGCTGAGTAGTATTCCATTGTGTATATAGACCACAACTTGTTCAGCCACTCATCTGTTTTTGGACACCTGGGTTGCTTCCAGGTTTTGGCTATTACAAATTGTGCTACTGAGGACAAATGTATACACAGATCTTTTTAGATGGGTGTGTTGGGATCCTTAGGATCTATCTCCAGGAGAGGAATTGCAGGATTATAGGGTAGTTCCATTTCTAGCTTTCTGAGAGTTCTCCAGACTATTGTCCACAGAGGTTAGACCAATTTTTTCTACTTAATATTACATGACAGCTTGTCACTCTTTTAACTTATGCAATTATTACCCAGGTAAGCAATGGTTGTATTTGTCATGTGCATCAATGATTAATTACATTCAAAATTTTAGCACAAATAGGTGGCAATTTATTTCTGTAGGTAAAAGCTAGTTTCCGAGTTTTAATCTATTTCTACAACTAGTTTATATACTTTCCATAATCAAGATCCACTTTTTGTGCTTCAATAACTTTATTTTTATTTCTTAATTTCTTTTTTTGTTGAGGGGATTAGTGGTTTACAGTCAACAGTAAAATACAGTAGTTAATACAAGTGTAATATTTCTCTGTTTTCCACATAACAATTCAACCCCCTCTAGATCCTCCTCTCCTACCATATACTTCTAGAATGGCTTTACAAGTACCAACATTTGATGGGTACTTCTTATAAAACTAAGCATACTCTTACTGTACAACCAAAACATTTTCCCCCTGAACGTTGTCCAGAACAGCCAAAATTGATGTTCTCACTGAGAATTAATGACAAAAATTCCTTGTAGTTGAAACGTATTTGAAATTTTGTTAGAGACAGAGATTTCTAAATTGTATTCCACTAGAACAATATACAAGGAAAATAGAAGGCTTTCAAAACTGTTCCTAAAGTATCTGCAAATGGGAAAAATATTTCATTCCCAGCTTTTACTTCTAGCCACTATATTCTTTCTGCCTCCATTTTGAAGTTGTCTTACATTACTTTTTTTCCCTAAAGATCTGAAATCCAAAGTACTTCTTTTCACTGCTGACATGATAATACACCTAGAGAACCCCAAATTTACAGTTAAAAATACCAGAAGTAATTCACAAATTTAGTTAAGTAGCAGGATATTAAACTAATACCCAAATCTGTGGCATCTCTATATACAAATAATGACTTAGATGGAGGGGAACTGAAGGATTTAATTTCATTTCTAAGGGAAACAAAAACACAGCAAAACTGAAGAATCCTTGGTGTGAATCTCACAAAATAGGTTATTATTATTATTATTTTTCCTCCAGGGTTATTGATGGGGCTCGGTGCCTGCACCACGAATCCACTGCTCCTGGAGGCCTTCCCCCCCCCCTTTGTTGCCCTCCTTGTTTTATCCTTGTTGTGGTTATTGTTATTGTTGTTATTGCTGTTGTTGTTGGATAGGACAGAGAGAGAAATCGAGAGAGGAGGGGAAGACAGAGAGGGGTAAATAAAGATAGACATCTGCTTCACCTCTTGTGAGGTAAGCCCCCTACAGGTGGGGAGTCAGAGGCTAGAATCGCGTTCCTATGGGTCTATTCTGATTAATGCCATGTGCGCTTAACCTGCTGCGCTACCGCCTGGCCCCCAAGAGGTAAATATCTTTACAATAAAAATTATAAGATACTTTTAAAAGAAATAGAAAAAGACATAAATAACTGTAAGAACATTCCTTGTTCCTGGATTAGGAGAATAAACATTAAAATGGTCATCCTACCGAAAGCAATCTACAATTTTAATGAAAGAATTATCAAGATCTCAATAACGATATTGAACTACTTGTTCAAAAGTTAGCACTGAGCCATTAAAAAACTATGAATAGGGAGTTGGGCTGTAGCACAGCGGGTTAAGCGCAGGTGGCGCAAAGCACAAGGACTGGCATAAGGATCCCGGTTCGAACCCCGGCTCCCCACCTGCAGGGGAGTCGCTTCACAGGCGGTGAAGCAGGTCTGCAGCTGTCTTTCTCTCCTCCTCTCTGACTTCCCCTCCTCTCTCCATTTCTCTCTGTCCTATCCAACAACGACAACAACAATAATAACTACAACAATGAAACAACAAGGGCAACAAAAGGGAATAAATAAATAAAATAAATATTAAAAAAACATTAAAAAAAAAACTATGAATAGCCAAAACACTTCTAACAAAACTTTAGTATATGTTACAAAGCAATGGTAATAAATACCACATGGTACTGGAATAAAAAATGTACACTGGGAACAGTGGAACAGAAGTGAGAGCCTACTAAATCCACATATAAATAATTGCCTAATATAAGATTGACACTGAAACCATTCAATGGGGAAAAAAGTCGTCTCTTCAACAAATGGTGCTGGAACAACTGGACAACTGCAAGAAGGAAAATAAAACTAGATCATCATTTAACACCATACATCAAAATTAGATCAAAATGGATCATAGGTCTGGATATTAGATCAAAAACTCTAAATTAGGCAGAAAAAATATCAGTGAAACATCGCCGTATCTTAGCATCAAAAATGTATTTGGAGATTCAACTCATGGACATGTGCAATGAATGAAAGAGTAAATAAATGAGATTACATGAAACTCCTATACATTGCAAGCCTATTACACAAGAAAACCAGGCTACTCAGTAATTGGGAGAAGATATTTGTACACCATTTAACAGAGAAGTGATTGATATTAAACATCTATAAGTAATTGGTACATCTCAAGAAGAGGAGAAAATGATATGAATCCAATAAAAAAAAGTAGGCAAAAGAACACAGCAGTTTTCTTCTTCTTCTAGCGTTTGCCCTTCTTCTGTATCCAGTCAACAGCATCAGGTTGAGCCTGATGTAAAGTTTCGAGACCTCCTTTGAATCTGGAGAGGTGGCAGTCGTTGACTATGTGGGTCATAGTCTGTCTGGAGCCGCAGGGGCAGTTCGGGTCATCTCTGGCTTCCCAGCGATGGAACATAGTGGCGCACTGGCCATGGCCTGTTCCATAGCGATTGAGGAGGGCCCAATCATAACGTGCTAGGTCAAAGCCGGGTTGACGCTTGCAGGGGTCTGTGATGAGGTGTTTGTTCTTTACCTCAGCTGACTGCCAGCTCTGTTTCCAAGAGACTGGAAAAGAGAAGTTCAGTGTAGGCGTAGGGGACCAGACTGGGTGACGAGACGTCAAGCGTTGAACAGGGTGGGAGAATATATCCGCGTATATTGGCAGGTCCGGTCGAGCGTAGACGTGGGAAATGAACTTAGATGATGCCGCATCCCGACGAATATCTGGTGGGGCGATGTTGCTAAGAACTGGCAGCCATGGAACCGGGGTGGAACGGATGGTTCCAGAAATTATCCTCATGGAGGAATATAATTTGGAATCGACCAAGTGGACATGGGGGCTACGGAACCATACTGGGGCACAGTATTCTGCAGTGGAATAGCATAATGCCAGAGATGATGATCTTAGTGTGGAAGTGCTCTCGCCCCATGAGGAGCTGGCCAGTATTGCAATGATGTTATTCCTCGCGCCCACCTTTGCTGCAGTTTTTATGAGATGTTCGTGAAATGACAGAGTGCGATCGAGAGTAACGCCAAGATGGCTGGGCTTCATGCCGGATTCTCGTATCGCCAAGCTGCACATTAAGCTCATGCGAGGCCGAGGCATGGTGTAGATGGAAAACAGATCATACCGTTTTTGCAGTGCTAGGGATTAGTCGCCATTTTTCACAGTAGTCAGATATCAGAGACATGTCTTTCGTGAGTGTTTCCTCGAGGATGTCAAACTTGGATGCCTGAGTTGCACAGCAGATGTCATCGGCGTACATGAACTTCCTTGAAGAAGTTTCTGGGAGGTCATTGATGTAAATATTAAATAGCGTAGGAGCCAGAACAGAGCCCTGGGGGAGGCCACTTGAGACAAGTCTCCATCTGCTAGACTTGTCACCCAGATGTACCCGGAATCTTCTGTTTTGGAGAAGAAACGATATAGTGTTGGCCACCCATGGAGGCAGGCATCTTGAGATCTTGACTAGGAAACCACGGTGCCAGACCGTGTCATAGGCTGCTGTGAGATCAACAAAGACAGCACCCATCTTTAAATTCTTCTGGAATCCATTTTCAATGTAAGTTGAGAGGGTCAGGGCTTGTTCGCAGGTAGATCTTCCTGGGCGGAAACCAGCCTGGGCGGGTGATAGGAATTTCTCTGTAAGATGAGAAATACGTGACAGAAGCAGCCTCTCAAGGAGTTTGTAACACACAGAGAGGAGAGAAATTGGTCTATAGCTGGCGGCCAGTGTTGGGTCTTTCTTTGTTTTCAAAACCGCTATAATCTTCGCACGACACCAAACTTTGGGCATAGACTCAGATTCTAAGATGTGGGACAGGAATGAAGCGAGCCACTTCTTTGCTGCGGGACCCAGGTTAAGAATGAGTTCTGGGGTGATGTTATCATAGCCAGCAGCTGTTCCCGGTTTAACCCTCTTCAAAGCGTCTTCCAGTTCAGACAGTGTAAAGGGAGAGATTTTTGGAGATGGACAAGATAACCGGAAGTGGGATGACCACTCATGGGAAATTTCTCTTTTCCAGACTGGGTCGATCTTAGCACGTCCAACTTGAGTTAGGTGACTGGCCACTGAGTTTGGAGATACGGGAGGATGGGAGACAGGAGGGGGTTGGCTACTGGCACCCAGTCTGTGAAGAAGCTTCCAGGCCTTCCTACTTGAGTGGGTGAAGTTCAAACTTTCCGTGAGTTGTTGCCAGCGGGCTTGGCGAGCTGCATCCAGGGAGGCAATGAGATGGTCAGCCACATCTGGGTCGCCCGACTCATCATACTGCTTTAGTAGTTGCTCGCATTCAGCATCAAGACAAGGCGTATAGTTAGCACGTCTCCAACGAGGAATGGCTTGGGAAGCTGCTTTGAAGATGGCTTGGCGGAAGTGCCTGTAGGAATCTTCAGAGGGGATAGAGTTAATTGGAATTGCAGGAATAGATTTGTTGGTAAGATCACTGAACAGACGCCAGTTTGCTTTCCGAAAGTTCCATCTTAGTTTCTCCGAGCACAGAATCAGTGGGAGCTGGAGACCAATGTGGATGATAGCTGGGCGGTGATGACTGTGCAGGAAGATCTTGAGAACTTGTCTCATAGTGGGAAAGGCTTGGCCGTTGACTGTGCTAATCCAGCACAGGTCCCCCAATAAAGAAATTTAAAATAAATAAATAAAACACTTTGGTGCCCTACTTACAATTTGATCAGGTCCTGCTTTTAGTTTCCCTTTCAGATCTTCTTAGTCAACTTCTGTTGATGAGTGGGATCATCCCATACTCATCCTTATCTTTCTGACTTAGCTCACTTAACATCATTCCTTCTAGCTTTGTCCAAGATGGGTCAGAGAAGGTGGGTTCATTGTTCTTGATAGCTGCATAGTATTCCATTGTGTATATATACCACAGCTTTCTCAGCCACTCATCTGCTGTTGGACACCTGGGTTGCTTCCAGGTTTTAGCTATTATGAATTGTGCTGCTATGAACATAGGAATACACACCTCTTTCTGGTTGGGTGTTATGGAGTCCTTGGGGTATAAGCCCAGGAGAGGAATTACTGGATCATATGGAAGGTTCATGTCTAGCCTTGTGAGAGTTTTCCAGACTGCTCTCCACAGAGGCTGTACCAATTTACATTCCCACCAGCAATGTAAAAGGGTTCCTCTGTCCCCACAACCTCTCCAGCATTTGTTGCTGCTGTCCTTTTTGATGTATGCCATTCTTACAGGAGTGAGGTGGTATCTTAGTGTTGTCTTAATTTGCATTTCTCTGACAATCACAAAGTAAAAACCCAGTGGTGAAGGGTAGACATCCAGCTTCCTGGGCCAGTGGGGGGTGGGAGTGGGCGGGAGGGATGGGTCACAGTCTTTTGGTGGTGGGAATGGTGTTTATGTACACTCCTAGCAAAATGTAGACATAAATCAGTAGTTAATTAATATGAAGGGGAAAATCAGTTGTATGTCTCAAAGTTTCTCAAAACACAAACTGAATCTTTTTAATACATAAGCTGTGTATTTGATATGCGGACTCTCTCAAAAGCCTAGACCAAGTAGATTAGAAGCATCCAATAGCACAGCTATATACAAGATACTGGGTACTGTACAGCAAACCATAACAAAAGGACTTTTCAAAGTTAACCCAATTAACAAATAATGTGATGATAACATTAACTATCGATTATCTTTTTGAACCCTAAGACAGCAGAAACCTCACATCTCCACTATAGAGCCCCTACTTCCCCCAGTCCTGGAACCCTTGGATAGGGCCCACTTTCCCGTATGCATCTCCCAATCCAAACCAAATAATATTGCATCCGCCGATCACAACCTACCCAACGCAAGGATTGCCACCTCAACATGCTTCTCCTCAGACTGTGTCCAGAGACTTCACGTGTGGAATGACAACCCTTCAGCTTCATTACTCGGGTGAGACCTTTCCTTTTATAGTACACTCTAATTTCATCTGAGGTAGTTCACTTTCTAACAAAGTCCCATAACCTAGATATACACCAGTTTCTGTGAGAGAGAGCTTATGTTCACACGTACCCATTAACTACTGCAAAATATATACCTGAAAGCAGAAGTACACTAGAGTTTGCAGTGAGTACCTCCCTAACACTTCCTCTCCACTATTCCAAGCTTGGGATCCATGATTGCTCAACAAATTGATTGGCTTCGTATGTTAACTCTCTTTTCAATCACCAGGTTCCAGATGCCACCAGGATACTGGCCAGGCTTCCCTGGATTGAAGACCCCACCAGTGTGTCCTGGAGCTCTGCTTCCCCAGAGACACACCTTACTAGGGAAAGAGAGAGGCAGACTGGGAGTATGGACCGACCAGTCAATGCCCATGTTCAGCGGGGAAGCAATTACAGAAGCCAGACCTTCTACCTTCTGCAACCCTCAATGACCCTGGGTCCATGCTCCCAGAGGGAGCTATCATGGGAGGAAAGCTATCATGGGAGGGGGTGGGTTATGGAGATTGGGTGGTGGGAATTGTGTGGAGTTGTACCCCTCCTACCTTATGTTTTTGTTCATTAATCCTTTTTTAAATAAAAAATTAAAAATAAAATAAAATAAATAAATTAAACACAAGAGGAACTACCTTTTAATACAATATCGCTCAAGAATTTAATGAAAAGATAAGCAAACTCTTAACCAAAGGGATATATGCACCCCTGTGTTCATAGCAACTTTATGCACCATAATCAAAGACTTGAGGCAATCTAAATGTTCATTGACAGACGATTAGTTAAATAAATTATGTACTATATGGAATATATACTCCATGGAGTACTACTCTGTGGAATAAGTGATATTGTGTACTTTGGGACAAAGGAGATGGAACTTGAGGTGAAAGACAGCTATGGTATTATTTCACACGTATATGAAATCTAGAGAACTGGATACATGCCCTTGGACAAAAGAGAAATAAACAGTTTCTCAGACCTTATGAGAATTATGATGGTTGCCATTGCAAAGGTGAAGGCATAGAGTTTTTTGGTGGTGGGTGTAGTGCGGAACTATAGTCTGTCGTCTCACAACCTTGTAACCTGCTATAAATAGAAAAATGAAAAAAAAATCACAGTTGTATAAGCAGTAAGTTAATGTGATACCTAAGGAGTAAGACATTATATTTTGTCTTTTACTTTGGAATTGTAGTTGAATCATTTGTTCTTGATTTGTCCAGACATAACTGGAATTCTTACTTGCAGAGGTGAACTTACATGAAATTAATTAGTAGTGTGAGTAGGAGGATACGAGTTCAGTAAATAGTTTTAATTAGTCAGTTAAATTTTAAAATGTGTGAAAAGCATTTCTACTCAAAAAATGAAGATAGTAAGTATGGTTCAGACTTTATATTTTCAGTGTTTTAAATAATTACTTCCTCTCCTATTGCAGAATGCAGTCAGAATCATTTATAAGTAGAATTTTCAGTTCATGTTCCTTATGTCATTTATTGATGTAATCAGAAACTATTAATAAAATGTAAGAGATAGAAAAGACCTAAATAGGAAACCTGGCAGTGGTGCATCTGGTTAAGCACTCATGTTACAGTGCACAAGAACCTGGGTTCAAGCTCTACATATAGGGGGAAAGCTTCACAAGTGGTGAAGCAGGGCTGTAGTTGTCTCTCTTTGTCTCTCCCTGTATCTCCCTTCCCTCTCCATTTCTCTGTCTCTATCAAGTAATAAATAAATAAATATTAAAGAAAGAAAAGATGAAGATATTGGGAAATTAAAGTCTAGTTTTAAACCAGGACATAGGTAGATAAATTTTAATTATTTTGACTACATGAAATAAATATAAAATAAAATAAAGCCATTGGTATACTTACATGTTTGGATTAGAAAAAAAATAGCTTCTTTCTAATTACACAGTTCCCTATTATTATTATTCTTGATAGCCTTACTTGATATTAATATAATTATTCCAACTCTTTTGATTGTTGTTAGAGTATCCTACACACTGATAATCAAAAAATTCAAATCATTATATTTAGGTACAATTTTTCTATTAATCATGTATTTAGTTTTAGCTTTTAATTCTTTTTTTGGCCTCCTGGGTTATTGCTAGCGTTCAGTGCATGCACTATGAATCCACTACTCCTGGAGGCCATTTTTCCCCATTTTTGTTGTCCTTGTTACCCTTATTGATGTTATTACTGCTATTGCTATTGTTGTTGTTGGACAGGGCAAAGAGAAATTGAGAGAATAGTCCTTCACCACTTGTGAAGTGACCCCCTGGAGGTGGGGAGCCAGGGGCTCGAACCCGGATCCTTACAGTTAGCCCCATGTAAGGGGGCACAACCCCCTTAAAATATTTTTGTTTATTTATTATTGGATGGAGACAGAGGATAACTGAGAGGGGAGGATGAAGGCAGTGAGAGAGAGAGCAAGAGGGAGGGAGGGAGGGGGGAGATACACCTGCAGACCTGCTTCACTGCTTGTGAAGCTTTTTCCCTGCAATTAGGGACCAGGGGCTTGAACCTGGGTCCTTGCTAACTGTAATGTGTGCACTTAACCAGTTGTTCACCACCTGACCCCTTAGCTTTTACTTCTATTTCTATCTTGCTATTAGTATATTTAGAGTACTAAACATTCATGCGATACAATTCAATTGGCAGCTCCCATTTTATAAGCGTGTTCTGTCTTGCATGTGTTCCTTGTTTTTACAAAGCTATGTATTTTCTTCTCACACTGGATTTAATGAGTGGTTTCTATTGCTCTATCTTAAGTCATTCTAACATATAAATTGTACTTCTCTCAAAGTATATTTAAAAATAATCCTAGGGTCTAGAGGGATGCAGAGGTCACACAGGCTCCTAAGCTAATTATGGGCCCCAGCTGACTTCAAATCGATGGGGTTTACCGTCAACAATATTCATACCTCTTTCCCATATTAGGGAGCTGCTCTCTTCCCTGATATAGCTTTCTGGTCCTTTTTCCAGCCATGACATCATCTCCCCAGACAATAATTAGGATCCACCTGCATATCAGATTTCAGGCTCAGGCAAAAAACAAACAAACAAAAAACACTAGTATAGCTACAGGCCCTTTGAAATATAACTAAAACATACATGCCTACAAGCTATCTACTAGCTATCTAAAATGGAGGACCCCCAACACTTCATCTGAACTATTCCAGCCTTTAGGTCTATGATTGTTCAATAATTTGTTTGGCTTTGTATGTTAACTCTCTTTTCAGCCACCAGGTTCCAGATGCTAGCATGATGCCAACCAGACTTCCCTGGACAAACCCCACCAATGTGTCCTGGAGCTCCAATTCCCCAGAATCCTGCCCCACTAGGGAAAGAGGGAGGCAGGCTGGGGGTACGGATCGACCTGTCAACACCCATGTTCAGCTGGGAGGCAATTACAGAAGCCAGACCTTCCACCTTCTGCATTCCACAATGACCTTGGGTCCATACTCCCAGAGGGTTAAAGAATAGGAAAACAGGGGAGGGGATGGGATATGGAGGTCTGGTGGTGGAAATTGTGTGAAGCTGTACCCCTCTTATCCTATGGTTTTTGTCAATGTTTCCTTTTTATAAATAAAAAAATTAAAAAGTATCCTAGGATTTCAAAGATATAGCTCAATTAATCTAAGCCACTCTTTTAACTTTATACATCATGTGCAGTTCTCTTTTGACAGAGCATCTATCCTCAACTCATCCCTTCCATCTCTATTTTTAACTGTTTATTTATTTATTTATTAGATTTAGCGTGAGAGAAATTGAGAGGAGAGTGGAAGATAGAGAGGGGGAAAGACAGAGACACCTAAATCAGCCTTGCCTCGCCACTCCTGAAACTTCCCCTCCCCCCCACAGGTGTGGACCAGAAGCTTGAACCTGGTGGCATAGTGCTAAAAATGTCTCTCTGTCTTTCTTGCACTCTATTTTCCCCTCCCCTCTCAAATCCTGTCTCTATCCAATAAAAATATGCATCATTTTTTAAAAGAACAATGATTTTACTATAGTTTGGCATAACCCCCTTAATGTCTTTTTAAGCAGATTAATGTAACTTGCACATATTCTAATTTCCTTTTAACATTCCTTAGATACCAGACCTGTTGATAATGAAACACTTGAATTTTTCTTTGGCAGAAAAATGACAAAGAAGACGTTCAGAAGAAATTTAGCTGCAAAATTAAAAGAGAGGAAGAGAATAGTAACTGGAGCATAAAATTCCAGTCAGGCATATTTATCATTTTGGGGGAAAATGTGCATATTTCTAGTCTGGGGAGAGAACAAGTAGTATGAAGTACAAGTATCAGGGGTACTGATGCAGAAAAACTGAGAGATCCCTGAACAGAAGGGAGGGGCTCGAGGCATTCTTCCAGAGACTCTGAATGTTCACTTAGCTCTGTCTGTGTGCAGATGTATATGTAGGTTGAACAATATGTGAAAGAGCTGGCAAAACAACAGAAATAAATCACACTTCATAATTTTATAACTACCTATTCTAAATCTGAAGCAACATTTTTACTCTAGATATGTAGCTCCACCTGTTTCTAAGTGTCTGTGTTGATGTAAATGGTTTGCTGAAGTCTTCACAATATCTTGCAATTTGTTGGTGGTTTGTCAGTCTGAAAACAAATTTAGGAAATACCAAGCATGTCCTTTTGTGTAGTGTGCTGAAAATTAATCCTTTATAGTTTGAAAATTACATTTCTGTAGGTACAATTATGACCACCTGTGTTTTTAACAACATAATCAATAAGGAACTACTGTAAAAGCCTAGTGTGGAAATTAGAAAACAAGAAAGGCTTGCGTCTTTGCCTCCCTGCTTCTGCTCCACTGCATTTTTTCCTTCTTGCATTTTTACCAGACTTAGGTAAAGGGCAGCAGCTGCTCTGGAAGTGCCAGAGCAGCTTGTACATAGGAGTGTCTACCCATTGTGAGTGAAATTGACTAGAATCACACGATCCTCATCAATTTCTCATTCCCTGGAAATCAGTTCATCTAGGCAAGGGGGTTGCACTACATTTGCTCTGCAGCTGGCTGTACCGCAGAGCTAAGATAGAGGGAAGAAAGAACAGCCTGCTGTTTGTGAGAGAATGCTTTCGGGTGCTCACCTGACTGCGCTAGTGGAGCCTGCCTCCTCTGGAAGGAGAATAGTGGAGGTTCTGACTGAACACAAGGAAATGAGAAGTTTCTTGTTTTAATCCTCCAGTTCCTTTCTAACTCATAGCTAATGAGGTAGCATCCTGCACAGCGGTGCCACCTTCCACAGGCAGCAATTATATAAGGATAGCACTGCAAACTTTGTCATCCTGTGAGACCACCAAAGAGAGAAGCTTTTCACACAGATGTTAGCTAAGGAATGTATTGAAGTGACTGTAGCTCACTACATTCAGAGTAAGAATAAACAATTTTTAAATTTTAAATATGTATAATTAATGTGTAAGATGGTTCACAGTGAAGGTTTTTTTTTCTGTATCATACAAGACTTCTAAATGGGTAGATTTAAATTAAAAGTACAAAGTAAATTTGGAAACTTTAATAACCAACCTGGCATAATCTTTTTGTAATCAGAACTGAAATTTCTTACTAAAGTTAGGACAAATCAAATTCCCAGACTTCATACTGTAGTTCTAATCAGTAATGTACAACCACACTTAAATATATATTATTGGATAGAGACAGAGAGAAATTGAGAAAGGAGGGGAGATAGAGAGGGAGAGAGACAGAGAAACACCTGAAGCCCTGCTTCATAACTTATGAAGCTTTCCCCCTGCAGGTGGGGATAAGGGGCTTGAACCTGGGTCCTTATAGACTGTGGTTAACCAGGTGTGCCACCACCTGGCCCCTATACCACTCCTAAAGTGTTCTTGATCACTATAAAGTTTAAGACTTACTACTATATTAACCTTGGTAACTGCCAAAAAGACAACATAATTATGAAGAACACAAAGAAAAGAAAAAAGGAGCTAGAAAGAAAGAAAGAGGAAATAAGAATTTTCGTTTGTTTTCAAATGATGGCCAGAAGCAATAACATCATGCAGACAGTGATTCTCAGTAATAAGCTGGTAATATGTAATAAATAAGTAAATAAACAAATAAAGCAACTAATTAAGTATATGTAGGGCCAGAAAAATGGCTCACTGGAATAGTATGCTTCCTTTTCTAGCTTGCTATTCATGTTTGGATTTAACTTCCACCACATTGGAGGAAGCTTTGGTCTCTCTCTCTTTCTTTCTCTCTTTTACCTGAAAAAAATCAATGCAGATCACTGAAGCCTCAGTGATTGCCAAAGGGAAAAAAAGAAATACATATATGTTAGATATATTATAAAAATGTTTATTCATATATATTTTTTCAAGGACATGAAAATATTATCCAATGTTTCCATTGCTTTGTTTTCTTTTTTTTTAATTTTCTTTATTTAAGAAAGGATTAATTAACTAAACCATAGGGTAGGAGGGGTATAACTCCACACAATTCCCACCACCCAATCTCCATATCCCACCCCCTCCCCCGATAGCTTTCCCATTCTCTATCCCTCTGGGAGCATGGACCCAGGGTCATTGAGGAGGTCTCGAAACTTTACATCAGGCTCAACCTGACGCTGTTGACTGGCTACAGAAGAAGGGCAAACGCTAGAAGAAGATTGAGGGTTGCAGAAGGTAGAAGATCTGGCTTCTGTAATTGCTTCCCCGCTGAACATGGGCGTTGACTGGTTGGTCCATGCTCCCAGTCTGCCTCTCTCTTTCCCTAGTAGGGTGTGTCTCTGGGGAAGCTGAGCTCCAGGACACATTGGTGGGGTCTTCAATCCAGGGAAGCCTGGCTAGCATCCTGATGGCATCTAATATATAGGCTGTGCATTTGATATGCGGACTCTCTCAAAAGCCTAGACCAAGTAGATTAGAAGCATCCAATAGCACAGCTATATACAAGATACTGGGTACTGTACAGCAAACCATAACAAAAGGACTTTTCAAAGTTAACCCAATTAACAAATAATATGATGATAACATTAACTATCGATTGTCTTTTTGAACCCTAAGACAGCAGGAACCTCACATCTCCACTATAGAGCCCCTACTTCCCCCAGTCCTGGAACCCTTGGATAGGGCCCACTTTCCCATATGCCTCTCCCAATCCATATTGAATAATATTGCATCCGCCGACCACAACTTAACCAACACAACAATTGCCACCTCAATATGCTTCACCTCAGACTGTGTCCAGAGACTTCACAAGTGAAATGACAACCCTTCAGCTTCATTACTCGGGTGAGACCTTTCTTTTTATAGTATGCTCTAGTTTCATCTGAGGTAGTTCACTTTCTAACAAAGTCCCAAAACCTAGATATACACCAGTTTCTGTGAGAGAGAGCTTATGTTCACACGTATCCATAAACTACTGCAAAATATATACCTGAAAGCAGAAGTACACTAGAGTTTGCAGTGAGTACCTCCCTAACACTTCCTCTCCACTATTCCAAGCTTTGGGTCCATGATTGCTCAACAATTTGTTTGGCTTTGTATGTTAACTCTCTTTTCAATTACCAGGTTCCAAATGCCATCAGGATGCTTTGCTTCCTTTCTAGGGTATTGATTCACCAAAGAAGTATTATTGTCAAAAATCAGCATGAAATTTATAATCTGATCAATTCAAGAAATAGTTTGAGATTTAACTACCTACCTAGATCAAAATATAGTATGAAGATATAGAATCTAATTTCAAAATATTCAAATATTAGTCACCTTAATAATCAAACATTTTCAGTGAATATACCCTGTACCTTTAGTATGTTTACCACCACTCAATTTTGTAATTTTTACTCTGAATTTTCTGTCTCAGTGAAAGGAAAATAAAGTGTAGCAAATCTATTAGTAATCAGCCTTTTTCTTTTGACAGATTTTATATTGATACCTAACATTTCCAATATTAGCATGTCATAAAATGAATAATTTCTCTGTGGGAAAGAAAGAATAGGAGCTAATTTTTTCACTGCTTTTGTGTCACATGATTTTTTTAAATATTTATTTTATTTATTTATTCCCTTTTGTTGCCCTTGTTGTTGTTTTATTGTTGTAGTTATTATTGTTTGTTGTTGTTGGATAGGACAGAGAGAAATGGAGAGAGGAGGGGAAGACAGAGAGGAGGAGAGAAAGACAGACACCTGCAAACCTGTTTCACCGCCTGTGAAGCGACTCCCCTGCAGGTGGGGAGCCAGGGTTCGAACCGGGATCCTTATGCCCGTCCTTGTGCTTTGTGCCACCTGCGCTTAACCCTCTGCGCTACAGCCTGACTCCTGTCACATGATTTTTTATATTACTAAGTCTAGCATGATTTTTATATCCCTAAAGGCACTAGCAGCAGAACACATGAAATCAAATAAAAATGAGTGACAAAAAATTATCTTGATTCTTTTTCTGTCACCAGAATGAAATGCACTTCATCATGTGCCCCATAGCCCCAAACCCTACAATGATTCCTTATAATATTTTCTTTCCCTGGCCTCACTTTTACCCAGGTCAACCTGATCTCTTTTTGCATTTCCCCCAATTTGTATTCATTACATTTCAAATTTTACAAAATGACATTGTGACTACCTATACTCTACTACTAATCTCATTTGTGCTGAAAAATATAGATGAATGATTATTCAGTTGGTAATCTCAGATCTTAAGAGTAATTTTGTGTATGTAAGACATCTAATAACATTTTGTGAAAAGAATAATAAAAATAATTCCAAAAGAGATTTAGATGTTTAACATGATATCGATCTGAAAAAAGTCAATTATCTCTCCAGGGAACTTTCTAGGTTTTACAAACCAGAACTATATTAGGGATTAGAAGTAGGGAGTTGTTAATTCATTTCACTATTATTTCAATCATTAGACTAAATAATCTTTGTTCAAACTACATTCTATTTGGATCGTACTGAATTCATTGAAATATGGATAAGTTACATTTAACATAAGATATGCAACAGCTTGCTGTACACTGCTGAACTTGAAGTAATTAAAAGACAATTCTCTTTAATTAGAAGAAAATTATATTTAAGTAACTGCAGCACTTTCTACACTCTGTAGGTCTATTTTGAAGCTTAATAAATAAGTAGAAGCAGATCATATAGATGGTATTTAAATAAAATAATTTTAAGAAAAATCTAGGGTATAAAATATATCTTTACTAAAAATAATATTGGTCATGGGAGTTCTCTATATCTCACAACAAAAATATTTTTATCACATTAATCATGAATTATTTGAAGACTCCAAAATAATATAAATATAAAAATGTGATTTAATTAGTGGTAATTAATTTTTAGTCTATGCTAAGCTAATTGACAAATGTAGTTTTATTTCAAATTCTAGTACTATATAATTTCTACCATACTTACAGCATACTATCATTATACCTGAACATAAATACTATATAAATTTCCTAATCTGTATTGTTTATCCCAAGTCATTTTTGTGTCATTTAAAATGTCTATACCGTTTTTGTCTTTTTTGAGATACATTGCCATCCTCTAGGCTGGCATTTTCCATCTCTCCAACTTCACTAGTCACACATTAAAATTACTGAGAAGAACAAAAAACTGTAGTGAGGAAAAAAAATTCAGTCATACATCTCTCATCAAAATCTAGCCCAGAAAAATTGAAATGTCTGTGTCTATGGGTAGAATACACACTTATAAAAATTGTTTGCAATACTGCACCACTTTCTGATACTTTAAGTTTTCCCTCTTTCAAAGATTCGGATCAAAGGCTGAGAAACAGGAATAATTATGTGTATGTACAAGTATTCTACTGAAAGAATAATTCATCAAGCGTCAGTTTTCCTTCAAAGAGAAAAAGCATCAAGATATAAAATGACCACTTCATCATGAGAGAGTAAAAACAAATGGCACGGCAAACCTGTTGAGGTTAGAAATTAAAAAACAAAAAATACTTAGTAAGATTATTTGGGAATATGTATTTATTTGGGAGCAACTTTAAAAACAGAAATTCACACAAAATTCTGCTGTAATATTAAGAAGATTTTGTTTTTGGCTGCTGCTTCTTCTCCTGGTCAGAAGCATCTCGGTGTTGGTGCTCCAGGTATCTGCCATGGTTACTTCTCCTGGGAACTGAACACATGTGACTCAGCTAGCCGGTAAACTTTTAGACCCCTCTACAGCCATGAGCAACCTTTACCTTTACCTTAGCTGATAACTGTTTATCTTATGCCACTAAACTTTTGTAACTATACTCAGACTTTATGGACTTAGTATACTCTTAACCCCTGATGATAAATGTTTATTTTGTGTATCTAAATATATGTTCCATGCTTTTGTAATGCCCTAATAATACCTTGTATTGCTTAAACCTAAAAAAAAAAAAAAGATTTAAAGCACAGATAAGAGAGGATGGTGAAGAGAGACGTGGGCTAGCATGGGAGTGGGAAATAAAAACTATACATATACATCAACAGCTGTTCTGTAAACTTTTTATCTCCAATAAGACTTTGAAAAAAAATAAAGAACACAATTAAAATTTTTCATTAAGTGATACATCAAATTTCCTATAAAGTCTAGACAGTAAAGGGAGTGTCAGCAATATCCACACTGATATGCAGACTATTATGACTATGATGAAAGAGAAGCCCTTGATGAACACTTCATAAAAGAAAAGTTCCTAATAACTGATAAAAAATGAAAAGATGCTTCCTTCATTGAGTTGAGGTAAACATAAGTAAACATCTTAAGAAAATTTCTCATCACAAAAAACTTGATTGGCAAAGAGAAATCATGGGCCCTTTGGAATATAACTAAAATAGGCCTACTAACTATCTACAAAACAGAGACCCCCAAATCTTCATCTGCACTATTCCAGTCTTTAGGTTCATGATTAGTCAACAATTTGTTTGGCTTTATATGTTAACTCTGCTTTTATCCACCAGGTTCCAGATGCTACCGTGATGCAAACCTGACTACTCTGTGCCACCAACCCCACCAATGTGTCCTGGAGCCCCACTTCCCCAAAGCCCCACCCTACCAGGGAAAGAGAGAGGCAGACTAGGAGTATGGATTGACCTATCAGTGCCCATATTCAGCTGGGAAGCAATTACAGAAGCCAGACCTTCCACCTTCTGCACCCCCACAATGACCCTGGATCCATGCTCCCAGAGGGATAAAGAATAGGAAAGCTATCAGGGGAGGTATTGGGATACAGACTTCTGGTGGTGGGAATTGTGTGGAGTTGTATCCCTCTTATCCTATGGGTTTTGTCAGTGTTTCCTTTTTATAAATAAAAATTATATTAAAAAAGAGAAATCTTACCAATCTAATTTGGATGTAATAATTTTATTTTATCCTGTTGGAATGAAGGCATTAAAATCTTAACTCGGGAGTCAGCGGTAGCACAGCAGGTTAAACGCACATGGCACAAAGTGCAAGGACCGGTGTAAGGACCCTAGTTTGAGCCCCAGCTCCCCACCTGGAAGGGAATCACTTCACAAGTGGTGAAGCAGGTCTGCAGTTATCTATCTTTCTCTCCCCATCTCTGTCTTCTCCCCCTCTACATTTCTCTGTCCTAACAACGATGACATCAATAAACACAAAGGCAACAAAAGGGAAAATAAATATTAAAAAAAAATTCTTAAAAAATCTTAACTCACTGTACAACTGCCTCAGAATAGATGAAAATAGACTGTTTACCAAACTAATATTTTACCTCTTCACTTGACAGCCACTGAAGAACAATGAAGAAATAATCTGAAAGGAAACAAACTAAAAAAAAAAAAGTCTCTCAATCTCTCTCTCTACCTCATTCTCTCTCTCTCTCTCATCCTTTATCCCTGACCTTCACATCAACCAAGTTGTAATTTGCTCCTAAACTGCAAGATCAAAGGATTTCTTCTCACCATGCAACACAAACATAAATCACATTATTTTTTTTTTTTTGGTTTAACTTGGAAGGAAGGAAGGAAGGAAGGAAGGAAGGAAGGAAGGAAGGAAGGAAGGAAGGAAGGGAAGAAGGAAGGAAAGATCCAAGGAAAGAAGGAAGGACCACAGCACTGCTCAGCTCTGGTTTATTGTGATGCTAGGGATAGAATTTGGAACCCTTAGAGCCTCAGGACATGAGACTCTTTTTGTCTGACCATTATGTTGTCTCCCCAGCCTCTAAATTAGATATAATTTCAATCTACTAAAGACAAAGATAATACAATAAAATCAGAACCTTGCCTTTTCAGTTGTTTCTATTTTTCACATTTTGTATAATAGCAGATTGGATATTTCAAATTAGTGTTTAGATCCTCTCCCCAACCCCCATCCAATGCTTTAACTATTTCACACCACTCCCCTGTATTTGCCTGGTTTCTGAAAAACTCACAATTTTTTTTTTTATCTATTTTTCCCTGTAACTAAACTTTCTCCTTTACCTGGTTTCGTTCAAGATTTTTCTCTCTGGAGTCTGGCGGTAGCGCAGCGGGTTAATCCCATGTGGCTCTAAACTCAAGGACCAGTTTAAGGATCCGGGTTGGAACTCCTGGCTCCTCACCTGCAGGGGAGTCACTTCATGAGCAATGAAGCAAGTCTGCAAGTATCTATCTTTCTCTTCTCCTCTCTGTCTTCCCCTCCTTTCTCCATTTCTCTCTGTCCTAACAACAACAATAATAACAATATTGCATCAATAACAACAATAATAACTACAACAACAATAAAAAACAAGGGCAACAAAAGGGAAAATAAATAAATAAATACAAAAAATATATATGATTTTTTTTCTCTTTGACTTTCCTCAGTTTCTGTAATGTAAGCCGATACGGGGGGTTGTATTTAGGCCATTTGGCATTCTCTGAGGCTCTTGGATTAGTTGTTTGTTTAGGAGAGTTTTGCCCATTATTAATTAAAACAGTGATTCTACTGTTTTCCTTCTTTTTTTGTAAGCATATCCACACACATTATTGTCTTTTATGTAATTTTTATACTGATATATATATATGTACATATATATTTAGATGTACAATCGTCTCTTCAAATTGTCTCTATATCTCACCCACAACCAAGATTTCAATTTCTCTCCACCTGCAATCCACTGTTCCACCTCCTTCTTTGTCTCCCCTTGTTCCTACCCCCTTGGAAACCACAGTTTTCCATCAGACTATCAGCATTTATATTTTCTTCTGGAATTTCCATTTCTAGCACCTGCTGCTGGTCTTTTTCAGCCTCCTTTTCTTCTTCCTTCTCCCCTCCCTTGTCTACCTTATTCTTCCTCTATTACTACTTCCTCGCCACACTGACCCTCTCCCGTCCTTCATAAATGTCCCAAGTAGTGGTGAGATTATTTGATTTTAGACCTTCCCCTTCTGACTTATTTCATTTAGAATGACTGACTCCTGCTGTAGCAGAAAGCAAGATTTCATCATTTGTTACAGATAAATAGTGCCTTATCATGAAAGTATACCACGTTTCTATCATCAATCTGTATTTGGACCTCTGGGTTGCTTCCACATCTCTGCTCTTGTAAATAGAGCTGCAAGGAGCAGAGGTTTGCCTGTAGTATAATCTGTGTTTCTAGTTCTTCAGATATATTTCTAGACCATTGCTGCCTTAATTTTCATTTCTCCGATAGAAGTAAGTGATAATCAGGGATTTGGGGTGATTCTTTTATTATTTATTTGCCTGTTAGCCATGATTTGTTACAGATCAACTTATTTCAATGTCTTATATAAGATTCAACCATTCCTCCAAAGATCTTAATTACCTTCAGTGGACATTAGTATTTTAAAATTGAGATTTGGGACTTTGAACCGTTGTGAAGCTGGAAGAGCATTACAATGCTCAAAGACCACATTTCAAGTCTTTGTCCCTACTTGCAGGAAGGAAGCTGCAATAGTGGTAAAGCAGTGCTACAGGTGTGTTTCTGTCTCACACTCTCTCTCACTTACATCCTCTCACTCTCGATTTCTTTCTCTCTCTATCCAGAATAAACAAATTAATAAATTGAATACTAGTGGTCCGGGAGGTGGCTCAGTGGATAAAACATCAGACTCTTAAGCATGAGGTCCTGAGCTCAATCCCTGGCAGCACATGTACCAGAGTAATGTCTGGCGCTTTCTCTCCCCTTCTATGTTTCACATTAACAAATAAAACCTTTAAAATAATAAATTGAGAGGAGTGGGGTGGTAGCACATTGGGTTAAACACACATGGCTCAAAGCACAAGGACTGGCATAAGGATCCCAGTTCAAGCCTGGCTCCCCACCTGCAGGAGGTCCCTTCGCCAGCAGTGAAGCAGGTCTGCAGGTGTTTGTCTTTCTCTCCCCCCTCTGTCTTCCCCTCCTTTCTCCATTTCTCTCTGTCCTATCCAACAACAATGACATCAAACAACAACAACAATAATAACTACAATAATAAGAAAAAACAAGGGCAACAAAAGGGAATAAATATTTTAAAAATCTTAAAATAAATAAATTGAATACTAAAAAATATATTGGGGATACGGAAATAGGCAGCAGACACTACAGAAGACATACATGCTTGATGTTCCCAAAGTCCTAGGTTCAATCCCAGCATTGCCATTAGCCAGAGCTGACACAAATCAGAGTGGTCTGATTTGTGTCAGCTTTCTGTCTCCCTCCCCTCCATATACTCTCTCACTAGAAAGAAACAGATAGGGGGCCAGGTGGTGGCACAGCTGACTGAGAGCACATGTTACAATGCACAAGTGCCAAGGATCAAGTCCTCCAGTCCCCACCTGCAGGGGAAAGCTTTGCTAGCAAGGCTGCAGGTATCTCTCTTGTCTCTTTCTCTATCTCCGCCTTCCCTCTTGATTTCTGGCTGTCTCTATACAATAAATAAACAAAGATAATATTTTTAAAAAATTAAAAAGAAACAGATAAATCTTTAAAACATGAAAATAGATTTGGAATCATACTACTCATATTGGCTATTGCCTAATTCTATATTTATGGTAGATGGTGCCTTTTGGTATTGAAAGATTTAGGGGTCTGCTTAGAGAAAGAATCCTCTGGAGGAAGGTCATAAGCACCCCCTCCCTTGCACCTGCAGGTAGCCAGGCAGAAAAGGTCAGACTGGCCAAGATAGCTTCACCCTGCACCAGCATCTCTCTGTTAAGGCTAATAAATGCAGATGTGAACACTTGGGGGAGTGGTGGCTGAAGTAAATCCCCTCAGGGTCCTATACATCCCCAGAATCCACTATAAAGGTAGACTTTTGAAGACTCAGACCTCTCTGATTTGGGACTGAAAGAGGAGGTGTGTGGGGGGGGGGAGTGCATGTGGTCTTCCTGCCTCAAAAATATGTATTTTTCTATTTTCTATCCCTGCATTGTCTTGAAGAATGGCTGTGTATTTTGTGATTTTTCCATGTAGATGTCAATCTAGAACTGTACTAGTGGAGACTAGAGATCTCTGTGCCTTTTGACCAATACCTTCTGTTCCCTCACTACAGAAAGTATAGGACCATAGGAAACACTATGGAGTGATATCGATAGAAATATTATTTATTTAAATAGGTGTGTAGGTGACATGAGATGGCCTTTTAAATTTCACAGAACAGCATCAGCTTTATTACAGTGAGTTAAGACATCTGAAAATTCATCCTATATATTCTATCACTGAATATTCAAGCATGTTACCTTCTCTGGGAAAAGTGAATAATTAATGTGTCTTACTTTCTGTCTTATTAGAATATTAGTTCATGTATGATACCATGATTTATTTGATCTACAAAATAATGATGAAGTTCAATCAGTATTATCTGTAATTAGGGATTAAGTGTGATCATCTCATAAAATGTGTAATTAAATTTTTCTTTATTATTTTAACAGTTTTTTTTACATTTTCTTTTTTTGTTTGTTTTTATTTATAAAAAGGAAACACTGACAAAAAACATAGGATAAGAGGGGTACAACTCCACACAATTCCCACCGCCAGAACTCTGTATCCCATCCCATCCCCTGATAGCTTTCTTGTTCTTTATCCCTCTGGGAGTATGGACCCAGGGTCATTATGGGGTGCAGAAGGTGGAATTTTATTATCATTTACAAATAATTCTGTCAGAATTTCAATAATAGTTGAAATAGAGTTTTATTTAGACTAAAGGAGATAGATTTCTGGAATCTACATTACAGGCTGTGTAACTATAAAATTTTAAGGGCTATTTTCTCTTAGAATGGGATTTTGTAATCTTTTCTGTGGTCAAAAATTTTAAGTAATACAACTCATTTTTTAAATAGAAACATTTAAGCTGGTGATGATTCTGTTATAACTAAAACTGAGTTCCTCATAGATTTAAAAATAAACTGTCATATAATATAATTGCATATTTCAAATAATCAAAAACTAAGCATGGAACCACCCAGCACAGAATATTCAAAAGCTGTCATGTGTGAGGAAATGAGGAAATTAATAAGAGGTAGTTTTATATTATTAATGTTGGTGTTTTGGTCCATTAGAAACCCACCTCAGAATGAGAGAAAATATTAAAATTCAAATAATTATTTTAAATAAGCATGTAACTTTGCTATTCTTATGCTCAATTATCAATTTGTTTTGACATTGAGTTGACACAGCCTTGGGCTGCTTTCTTACTTTTACTTACAAAGCAGGCAATATTGTAATATAATATAACTGATAATTTAGGTTTAGGAACAAAGACAAAGTTCTTACATATTTTGACGTGTTTCCTCCATATATATCTTCCTACAAGCCACTTCAAACAGAGAAGTTAAAATGTAATTGAGAGCCGAGCTCAGAATAACATTGAAATCTTCATTTGCTATGAAGGAATTATTTAGACACCGCAACCTAACACAAAGACATATCAAATTTCTATATTCACCCTTTCTCTCAGCAAATTCTTATTACCAGGGAGGGGAAAAATGCAGCTATCTATAAAACAAGTCTTCACTTAATCATAAAATATGGTCTATTTTTTTTAATTTAGGTATTCAGGTCCTTATCTAGTTCTACAACATAGTCATTTTTTTTTTTGTCTAAAGCTAATTCCACATTTCTATCTGTATTCCTGATTGCTAGCTTATTAGTTGTATATGCACAAGATTTTATGCAAGAGACTTGGCTGTCACCTCAAATTCAATATGTAAAAATCAAATTCTCCATATCATGTTTAAATGTACTTTTGCTTTCTAAGTAACCTGATTCTGTCAATGAGAGTTTCCAAATGATTTTCCAGGTTTCATTCTAGAAAACCTGGTAACATTTGATATACGGAATAAAAAAAAACTTTAATGTTTTCATGTCATAAAATCTCGTTATTGATTTTTAGTTGTATTGATTATAGCATTATATCGGTATAAAAGCTTCAAATGTACGTCACTATACTTCAGGATTTATATATCCTTCCTTAAGAACCCCAGTAAAAACTAGTTCAATTTTGATCTGTCTTATGTCAACCAGAAGTTCCAGGAGCATTATCATTGCTTCTAGCTTAATTGTGGTAATAAATGATTTAATACAGTTATGATGCAAGTTCTTAGGAAAAAGTGATTTTCAAAATAAACTCACAAAGCTTTAAGAATGATTCAGTTGGGCGGAGCCAAGATGGTGGCATGATAACATCTCTAGACTTTCTCTCTGAAAAGCAGTTGCTGGAAAATGGGAAATTCTGAGTGAGGGCAAGATTTCCAGGTCAATGGTGGAGGAAGTATACAAGAGAGATTAGAGTGGAGCCAAAAAAGAGAGCCCAGATCACATAGACAGGCTGGGACTGGGTACAAAAGGACAAAGCATACTGAGCAGAGTTTCTGTAAGTTAAAATTAGCCTAGCCTGCCGTATGGGCCTCCCCCAACTCTAACCCCCTCACTCCAGAGGGGTAAAGGAACTAGGCACAGACAAAAAGACCTTCTGTGGAGCCAACATTCATTCTCAAGATTCCAGGTTCAGCAAAAGAACCAGGAGAAGGAGCTTTTTTCTTTTTTTCTTTTTCTTTTGCTTTTCTTTTTCTTTTTCTTTTCTTTTCTTTTTCTTTTCTTTTCTTTTCTTTTTCTTTTTCTTTTCTTTCTTTCTTTCTTTCTTTTTTATTAGCTATAGCTCTTTACCTTATGCTGATTTTTACAATTGGTTTTTCCTTTGTTTAGGAAGGCAGGGAAATTTAGGATAGATAATTTGGAGGATAAACTGCAGACTGATCTTTAGGTTTTAGTTTGTTTGTTTTGATTTGGCTTTGTTGTTAGTTTAATGTTTTGGTTTTTTTATTGTTACCAGTTTATTTTTCCTTCTCATCCCTCTGACCAAAACCAGCCTTGGCTGTTGGTACATTGCATTTACTGGTTGTGCTCTGTATTGTGATAGATTTTTTTCCTTTACTTTCTCTTTCTCTCTTCCCCACATTTTGTTTTCTTTCCTTCTCTCTGATTTGAAAAATCTTAGCCTTTGACTCTGTATTTGCTATAGTCACTTGTGCATATTTGTGACGTGTTTTGTGCAAGGAGACTGGCATGGTTTTTCTTTCTTTATCTCTTTGTTTATTTCCTCTCCCTTCCCACAATCCCTTAAATTTGTTTGATAATGGATTTCTGTAATTGTCTGTTCTTGCTTTGTATTTTTTTCAGCCATTGTTGTTGTTTTATTTGTGTTTCTGGTCTGTTTTGTTTTTGGTGAAGAGAGTTTTAGTAGTTAAAAGGTTTTGGCTGAACTGCATTTAATCATCAATTTAGTGGTAGTTGTATTTTCTAAGGTTTTTGACCTCAGTGTAAGAGACCATTGATTTAGTGGGACTTTTCCTCACTCAAAACAATAACTGAACATAAAGAACCAAGGCACAAAAATATAAAATACACCAATAAAAAAGTATGATCAAATAAAAAGCAACTAAATCAAGTATGGCAGATTAATAGAAGCAGAAAACAGAATTATCCAGACAGAGGATGAGTTAGAGAAAATTCAGATGGAGGTAAAAGAGCTAAAAAATAGATTCAGAGACACTGAAAACAACAACAGAGACATATGGGATGATCTCAGAAGAAATAAAATTCAAATAATTGGCCTGCCAGAGGAAGAAAGAGAGGAAGGGGAAGAAAACATCCTAGAGGGAGTAATAGAAGAAAACTTCCCAGAAGCAGAAAGGAAATTAAGATTCAAGAGGGGGGAGTTAGCGGTAGTGTGGCGGGTTAAGCGTATGTGGTACAAAGCACAAGGACCAGCATAAGGATCCTGGTTCAAGCTCCTGGCTCCCCACCTGCAGGGGAGTCCCTTCACAGGTGGTGAAGCAGATCTGCAGGTGTCTCTCTTTCTCTCCCCCTCTATCTTCCCCTCCTTTCTCTATTTCTCTCTGTCCTAGCTAACAATGACAATGACATTAACAACAATAATAACTACAAGAGAAAACAACAAGGGCAACAAAAACAAAAAAATAAACATAATTAAATATTAAACAAAAAGATTCAAGAGGCCCAGAGAGTCCCAAACAGAATCAACCCAGACCTGAAGACACCAAGATACATCATTGTTACAATGAGAAGAAGTAAGGATAAAGAAGAGATCCTAAAAGCTTCAAGAAAAAAAAAAAGTCACATAATACAGGGGAAAACCCATAAGACTATCAGCAGACTTCTCCATTCAAACTCTAAAAGCCAGAAGAGAATGGCAAGATATCTTTCAAATCCCTCAGTGGAAAAGAGTTTCAACCAAGGATAATATATTCTCCTAGATTTTTATTCAGACTACATGGAGGGATAAAAATCTTCACAGACAAGTTAAAGGAGGCAGCCATCACTGAGCCTGTCCTGAAAGAGGTTCTAAAAGACCTCCTGAAAACAAAAACATCACTAAAATACTTTCCATATATCAGAGCAAATAAAAATGTTGAATAATGTCACTATAATACCTTCAATCCATAAAATCAATAAATGTCAATGGCTTAAATTCACCATTAAAAGACACAGAGTAGGAGGATGGATCAGAAATCACAGCACAACCACATGTTGCTTCTAAGAATCCCACCTGACCCAACAAGACAAACAAAGACAAAATGAAAGGATGGAAAATTATCATGCAGGCTAATGGATCACAAAAAAAGGACAGGAACAGTCATTCTCATCTCTGACACAACAGACTTTAAATTAAATAAAGTAATAAAAAGTAGACAAGGTCATTCTTTACATTATGATCAGAGGATCAATCAATCAAGACTTAGCAATTATTAACATCAATGTACCCAATGAAGGCCCATCTAAATAAATCAAACACTTACTGAAAGAGCTACAAAAATACATAAGTAGTAATACAGTAATAGTAGGAGAATTCAATACCCCACTGTCACACTTAGATCAACTAAGCAGAGAATCAACAAAGAAACAAGAAAATTAATTGAAGAGATGGACAGACTAGACCTCCTGGACATTTTCAGATTTCTTCCCCAAGAAAGTGGGATAATATCCTTTTCAAATCCACAGAGCACATCCACAAGGACAGACCACATCTTAGGCCACAAAGACAGTATCAACAAATTCAAGAGCAATGAAATCTTCCCAATCATCTTCTCAGACCACAGTGGAGTAATGCTAACACTCAACACAAACAGAAAATTACTAAAAGTCACAAAACTTGGAAACCTGACAACATACTGCTTAATAACTGTTAGGTCAAAGAGAAGATCAAGAAAGAAATTCAAATGTTCCTAGAAATAAATGAAAAGGAGATACAATCACAGAAACCCAAAAAATCATGTGAGCTTTCTATAAACAACTATATGGCAGAAGCTAGGGAATCTGGAAGAAATGGAAGAATTCCTAGAAACATATACTCTTCTAAAACTGAACCAGGAAGAACTACAGAATAATGGAGCAATCACAGATAAAGAAATTGAAACAGTTATTAAGAATCTTCCCAACAACGAAAGTCCTGGAACAGATGGCTTTACCAACAAATTCTACAAAACCGTCAGGAAACAGTTAATGCCTATACTTTAAAAGTTCTTTCAAAATACCGAAGAAACAGGAACACTTCCTTTCACCTTCTATGAAGCCAACATCACCCTGATACCAAAAGTAGATAGGACACAACAAAAACAGAAATCTATTTACCAATATCTCTGAAGAACATTATTGCTAATACATTGAACAAGAACCTAGCCAACTAGATACACAGTATATCAGAAAGATTGATCATCATGACCAAGTGGGATTTATTCCAGGATTGAAAGGCTGGTTCAGTACACATAAGTCAATCAATGTCATTCACTATATCAATAAAAGAAAACCCAAAACCACATGATTTTATCAATAGATGCAGAGAAAAAAACCTTTGACAAAATCCAGCACCCATTTATACTCAAAACACTACAAAAAAGGGGAATAGATGGAAAATTCCTCAAGATGGTGGAGTCCATATACAGCACACCTACAGCCAACATCATGCTCAACAAACAGAAGTTGAAACCATTCTCCCTCAAATCTGGGACTAGACAGGGCTGTCCATTATCACCATTACTCTACCACATAGTATTGGAAATTCCTGCCATAGCAATCAGACCAGAAAAACAAATCAAAGAAATAAAGATAGGAAAAGTAGTAGGGAAGCTCTCACTATTTTCAGATGATATGACAGTATACACAGAAAAACCTAAAGAATCCAGCAGAAAGCTGCTAGAAGTTTTTAGGCAATATAGCAAGGTTTCAGGCTACAAAATCAATGACAAAGATCAGTGCCTTGGAGTAGAGCACCAAAGTAAAAATTTCTGGGTTGAGGGAGAGGGCAGAAATTCCACTTCAATGGGGTGGAGGGGATGGGACACAGTCTTTTGGTGGTGGGAATGATGTTTATGTATATTCCTATTAATTTGTAGTCATATAAACCACTATTTAATTAATATTAGAGGGGAAAATTGACTGAATGTGTCGAACTTTTTTATGTACAGACCATAGGCTGACTCTTTGATATTTTGACTCTCTTAAAAGCTTAGACCAGAATGAGTTGGGCTGTAGTGCAGCAGGTTAAGCACAGGTGGTGCAAAGTACAAGGACCAGCTTAAGGATCCCTGTTTGAGCCCCCAGCTCCCCACCTGCAGGAGAGTCGCTACACAAATGGTGAAGCAGTTCTGCAGGTTTCTATCTTTCTCTCCCACTCTCTGTCTTCCCCTCCTCCATTTCTCTCTGTCCTACCCAACAACAATGACATCAATGATGACTACAACAATAAAACAGCAAGGGCAACAAAAGGGAATAAATAAATATTTTTTAAAAATGCTTAGACCAGGATGAACAGAAGCAACTGGTGGCACAGCTATATACAAATAATGTCAGGGGACATAAATTATGGTGATGTTGTGTATGGTACAGCAAATCCTAACAAAGGGATAATTCAAAGATAACCCAATTAGCAAATAATTTGATTATAGCTGTATCTATTGCCTTCTTAAACCCTAAGACAACAGGAACCTCCCTCTTCCTCTATAGAGTCTATATTTCTCCCAGTCCTGGAACCTCTGGGGTGGGGCTCACTTTCCTGCATGCTTCTCTCAATTCATACCAAATGATATTGCATCTGTTGATCCCAACCTAATCAACTCAAGGAGTACCACCTCAGCATGCTTCACTTCAGACTGTGTCTAGAGACATCAGGTGTGGAATGTTAACCCTTCTGACACATTAATTGAGTGAGACCTTTCCTTTCATAGTATTCTCTAATTCCATTCCAGGTGGTTCACTTCCTAACAAAGTTTTAAAACCTAGATGTAGACCAGGTCCCATGAGATAAGAGCATATGTCCACTTGTATCTACAAATTAGGGCAAAATATATACCTGAAAGCAAAAGTACACAATAGTCTGCAGTGAGTCAGTATACATTTCCTAGTTAAATAGGGTCTACTTAGATACCCCGCTCACCTACTTCCTATTACACTTCCCTCACTCACTCCAAAGCTAACATTATCAAAGCAAGGACTGTAAAAACTAAAAAAAAAAAAAAAAAAAAAAAAGCAAGAGATTAGCAGCTATCTACAAAAGCAGAGACCCCCCCCCCCCCAACTCTTCATCTGAACTATTCCAGCCTTTGGGTTCATGATTAGTCAACAACTTGTTTGGCTTTATATGTTAACACTCTTTTCAGTCACCAGGTTCCAGATGATAACATGATGCCAACCAAACTTCCCTGGACAGACAACCCCACCAATGTATCCTGGAGCCCTGCCCCACTAGGGAAAGAGAGAGGCAGGCTGGGAGTATGTATGGACCTGCCAATTCCCATGTTCAGTGGAAAGCAATTAAGAAGCCAGACCTTCCACCTTCTGTACCCCATAATGACCCTGGATCCATACTCTCAGAGAGATAAAGGATAGGGAAACTATCAGGGGAGGGGATGGGATGTGGAGTTCTGATGTTGGCAATTGTGTGGAGTTTTACCCCTCCTATCTTATGGTTTTGTCAGTGTTTCCTTTTAAAAAAATATTATAAAAAAAACCAATGGGATTTCTTTATGAAAACACTAAGGCCAAAGAAGAGTACATCTAGAAATCAATCCCATTCACTGTTGCAGCAAAATCAATAATACATCTAGAAATAAAACTGACCAAAGACATAAAAGACTTATATACTGAAAACTGAGTCACTATTCAAAGAAATAGAAAATGATACAAAAAAAAAAAAGGAAAGATAACCCATGATCATGAGTTGGGAGAATTAATATCATTAAAATGAATATAAAACCCAGACCCATATGCAAATTGATTGTGATACCCAACAAAGTTCCACCAAATTTCTTTAAGAGAACAGAAAAAAATCTCTATCTTGGTGGCGTATAGTTCTTCATAGAAGTTTCACATGATTTTCTGGATTTCTGTGGTGTCAGCTGTGATATCTCCTCTATTGTTTACAATTCTATGAATTTGAGTCTTCTCTCTTTTTTGTTTGGTGAGTCTGGCTAGGTGTTTGTCAATTTTGTTTAATCTTTCAAAGAACCAACATTTGGCTTCATTGATCTTCTGTATGGTTCTCTTATTTTTGATGTTGTTTATTTCTACTCTAATTTTAGTGATTTCTATCATTCTGGTTGTTTTAGGGTTCTTTTGTTCCTCTTCCTCTAAGTCCTTGAGATGTGCAGTAAGGTCATTTATTTGAGCTTTTTCTTGTTGTTTAATGTGTGATAGTATGGCTATAAGTTTCCCTCTCAATACTGCTTTAGCTGTGTCCCCAATATTTTGATAGGTTGTGTCTTCATTTTCATTTGTTTCCAGGAACATTTGAATTTCCTGCTTGAGTGACTCTCTGACCCAGTGGTTCTTAAGGAGTATGTTGTTTAGTTTCCAAATTCTGTGACTTTTAATAATTGTCTGTTTGTTGTTAAATGTTAGTTTTACTCCTCTGTGGTCTGAGAAGATACTTGGGATGATTTCTATGCTCTTGAATTTATTGATGCTGTCTTTGTGGCCTAACATGTGGTCTATCCTTGAGTATGTGTTATGTGGATTTGAAAAGAAGGTGTATTCCAGTTTTTTGTGTGAAGGACCCTTAAAAATGTCCAGGAGGTCTAGTCTGACCATCTTTTTATTTAATTTTCTTGTTTCTTTGCTGATTCTCTGCTTTGTTGATCTAAGTGTGAGAGATGTACAGTGAGAAGTATTAGAAAAATCTGTTTGTAACCCTAGGGACAGTTGCTACATACTTGATACCTATTTGTTCTTGAATGGATAGGTAGTTAGAAACTAAGCTATGCAAATGTTTAGATCTGCTTGAAACAGTGCAAATTTGACTATCAAAGGACAAATCAAGCAGAGATTTAAACTGTAAATGAATCTAGAGAATATTATGTGACTTTAATAATTTGGTGATGTGGCACCTCCCACCATTTAAGACTAAAGAATATGTATATATCATACTTATAACAACATTTGACTTTATGGATTGCATACAGCCTAGTAATAACTTATTTTTCTTTGTCATCAACTAGGTAAATATTGTTGACTTTTTTCCCAAGTTCAGTTACTTAAATCAATAGAATAAGGATTTTATATAAAGTTTAGTAGTACTGTCACTCTAAATCTACCTTAAGAGATTTAAACTTTATTATCTTTATTTATTGGATAGAGATAGCCAGAAAGCAAAAGGGCAACAGAAGATAGAAAGGGAGAGAGACAGAGAGACATGCAGCACTGCTTCTTCACTTTCAAAGCTTTCTCCTTATAGGTAGGAGCTAGGGGCTTGAACCCAGGTCCTTGTGCATTATAACTTGTGTGCCACCACCAAGGACTTTTAAAAGATTTTCATTTGGGTGGAATTAATTACCAACTGAGAAAAAACAAGGAAGGAAAATATTGAAGTGAATTTGTAGAATAACCCCATCAGATAAATAAACCAGTCAGAGGAATCTCCCCACCACACACCTTTTAACAAAATTAATTAATTAATTAATCAACTAATTAATTAAAATGTAATATTAGTTAAAAAGAAGAGGGAAAGAAAATAATATCAGACTCTTAAGTGTTGTTGAAAAAAGAAAATGATACATATGTAGATATATAGATAGGCATAAATAGATAAAGGAATGGTTTTTATCAGTGTGCTCAAAATACCACAAATACCCAAAGCCACAAATACCCAAAGAATAAATGTACTTCAGAGATCATTTGACCCATATCACACTGGTTTATGATCTTCCTGAGAGTTGGGAGGGAGAATGAGAACTGTACTCTGCATATTTACCATGTGAACTTTTCCAGGTACAAAAAAATGGATAAGGATTCAGATTCTCATAGATCTCTGAAGATACATATAAAATAGAATCATATAATTTAACCTGATTTACTGTTCTAAAAGTTTAGAGAGGAAAAGGTCATTGTAAGGTGTTATGCTTTAGTTTAAGCCATTAGCCTACTTATAGGGAGTTGTTGCATATCAGAACAATCTCATTTATTAAAAATAACAGATCTTAGAAATGTCACTTACTGATTCTATGATAAAATGAGTAATATTGAATATCAGATTGCAAATTTAAACAAATCATTTTTAGGATTATTATCCATTCTGGATTACTGTGAACTTTCTTAGTATGAAGAGAAGCTAATTTGAGATCTAATCATTGAATTAATAATCCCACATAATAGCATTCAGTAAGTGAGATACAAAGACATCAATGAGAGAAAGAAACCATTTACCATTACCTATAGTGAAGTGCCATGGCATTTCAACCTCTTTTGTGATTTTTAAAAAGATTTTATATTTTAT
This sequence comes from Erinaceus europaeus, assembly GCF_950295315.1. Taxonomy (NCBI): domain Eukaryota; kingdom Metazoa; phylum Chordata; class Mammalia; order Eulipotyphla; family Erinaceidae; genus Erinaceus; species Erinaceus europaeus. Next base: position 90,284,930 of record NC_080168.1, on the reverse strand, counting down.
TTAAAGTCAAGTAGGTAAATGGTTGGATATGGATAATGACAGTTTAGAGTTTTATGAAATCCCTACCTAGTTTGTATGGCGATTCAATGAGGCTTTGAGGCCAAGATGTACTTTAGGCTGACATTCTATGTAGTCATTTATATTATAATGAAGTAGGTCTACAAAGTTTGTAGCAGACAAGCACAGAAATTGATTTTTTCTTTTTAGAATAGCATCCTTTTATCTATTCTTATGCCCTTGGCTTCTCAGATTATCCAGCTTGTCATAGCCATAAATAGTTTCTAACCTTTACTCTCCATGCTCAGTAGGTGCTTAGCAAGATCTGAAAACAAAACAAGTAAGAACCTAAGAATGAAAAAAATGGATATGTTTTTCTGAAATGATAGAAACAGGGCCAACAAGGATATTCATCTGGGAGACTGTTTTGCTATGCAAGTAACACATTTTGAACTCAACCTCATATTATGAAAACAATAGCCCAGAGTTGTGGAGCCCTTACAATAACAAATAAAAATAAACAAAAAGGCAAAAATATTAGAAACTAATTTGAAAGATGCATTTGGTATATGATAGTATTGGAGAGCCAAACTTCATGTAACATTAATTCTTTAAAACACTTTATTTCAATATAATCCATGAAAAAAAAGCACTATGCTCAAATAAGTGTGGAGAATATGCCTATGTGAACAGTTTCCAAGGCATATTTACAAATTTGATGCAAATGAAGATAAGAAATTTATTTAACTTTGCTTAGCTATGTGATTCCAAAATGGTTTAAATGTAGAAGTCTTCCTAACTTTTAATTCCTTTAAAACAACTTCTCAAATCAGGACTCTGCAAATTACACTGGTAAAAGTGATTGGTGTTAGACAGAGTTGATTGCTCCCTTCAGAATTAAAATTGAAAGTGTTTGGTCCCATAAAATATCTCACTTGGATAGTGTGTTGCTTCACCATGTGCAAGACTCAAGGTCAAGCCTCATCCTCCATATATTGCAAGAAGTTTCAGCACTGTAATATCTCTCTCTCTGAAAGATAGATTAGATTGGATTAGATTAGATTAGATTAGATTAGATTAGACAGGAAGGCAGGAAGGCAGGCAGGCATACAAATAGATATTTCTCTCTCTTTCTCTCTGAAAAGGTCATCTCATAGCAGGAAAGTGCTGGTGATGATGACAAACAAGAAAGAAAAAAATAATAATTGAAGGTTTTATGTACTACAAAATTAACATGTTGTGTCTGGTTTTTTAATTCATATGTATAGACCTTTTTTTTTTCTTTTCTGTTTTTCATGTATCATTTCACTAATCCTAGATCAAGTTTTCCATTATTTTTTAACATTTTTCCCCTTATTGGGGGATTAATGTTTTACAGTTGCCAGTAAATATAATAGTTTTTACATGCATAATAATTCATTTTTTAATTTTTGTTAGTAATTACTAATGGGTTACATTATTCATTTTTGCATCAAAAATAAGTTAGTGATACAATATGGCTTTTGTTAGCAATGCATCATAATAAACTGATATGGAATTTGTGATTATATTTAAAAAGTATTAGGCTAATGAAATGGTTTTGACTAATTGCTTAACACTTTATGGTTATAGTGTCTTGAAATATCAGTTAAATTTATTATTTATCACAATTGTATTTATGTCTGTTAAATTCTATTTATTGAAGCCATTGGAAAAATTAATATTCTAAGATTAAAATGTATAGTTCCACTTCATAACCTCTGCTAACACTTTCCTATCTTCACAGCATAACCACCATAGTTTTTACAGTCTTAGAAACAGTTTATTTGTTTATGTGTTTTTTAATTAATTTTTTAATTTATATAATAAAAATATCGAAAAGACCATAGGATAAGAGGGGTACACGTCCACATAATTCCCAGTACCACAGGTCCATATCCTATCCCCTCCCTTGAATGCTTTCCTGTTCTTTATCCCTTTGTTGTTTGTTTGTTTCATTTTTAAAGTTCATGTGTATCAGTTCCTTAGATATGAGTGAAACCATCCAACAATTGCCTTTCATCTCTTTACTTATTGTGCTAAGAATAATCACCTCCAGGATGTGAGGGCTATCTGGCTGCAACATCTGTCACCCCATTGATCACCAGGGTTGATTCGGCTGATCTGGCTGGCCTGGCGGGTGACCCCTTCCTCCCTCACGGCTGGCTCCATGTGCGTCCCTCCTGAAGCTGCACACTCGGTAGAAGAGGACGGCTTTCCCCAATAGAGACCGACTGGAATCCGTCGAGGGTATATGAGTAGCTGTGCTCCCCTGCTAGAACCTCCAAACAAGCTCTCAAGAATAATCACCTCCAGTTCTACACATTTTCACTTTGTTTCTTTTTTATCCATATTTTATAGAGAAAAGGATAGAAAGGGTGTCAGAGAAACAGAAAGGGATTGGCACTGCTTCACCATCTGTGGTGTTCAATGAGTACTGTGGCTCTCTGATGGGAAATCATGTGCTATAAGAATGATTCTTCCATATAGGTTAAGACCAGACTTGATGTATGGTCTCCCAAAACTCATGCGGGGGTCCATGTTACTATGTCTTTACTCTCAGTTCCGCCTCTTCTGGTAACAACCTATATATGTATATAGGGAGAAGGAATTTGATACCTCTTGATAAAGCCTAATAAAAAGTGGAAATCGGGAGTCGGGCTGTAGCACAGCGGGTTAAGCGCAGGTGGCGCAAAGCACAAGGACCGGCATAAGAATCCCGGTTCGAACCCGGCTCCCCACCTGCAGGGGAGTCGCTTCACAGGCGGTGAAGCAGGTCTGCAGGTGTCTATCTTTCTCTCCTCCTCTCTATCTTCCCCTCCTCTCTCCATTTCTCTCTGTCCTATCCAACAACAACAACAATAACTACAACAATAAAAAAAAAAAAACAAGGGCAACAAAAGGGAATAAATAAATAAAATAAATATTAAGAAAAAAAGAAAGAAAATTTTTAAAAAAGTGGAAATCAGGAATCGGGTGGTAGCGCAGCGGGTTAAGCACACTTGGCGCAAAACACAAGGACCAGCATAAAGATCCAGGTTTGAGCCTCTGGCTCGCCACCTGCCAAAGAATCGCTTCACAGGTGGTAAAGGAGGTCTGCAGGTATCTATCTTTCTCTCCCTCTCGCTGTCTTCCCCTCCTCTCTTCATTTCTCACATTCCATGGATGATCTGAATTAATAGAGTAACACAGAAATTCCATTATTAAAGTTCAAATTAAATTGAGATTAAGAAGGATGACACCAAGCCTTGAGTTTCTTTCTAGAATATTCAAACCCATAGTCACCTCCAGCTTAACATCCTAAACATTTTGAGATTTGCATCACATACTAAGAATAGTCAAAGGGATGGGAGGCCAGAGGTGACACAGGAGGTGGCACAGTGGGTTAAGCGCACAAGATACAAAGCACAAGGACAAAGCACTCCAGCCCCCCACTCCCCACCTGCAGGGGGGATGCTTCCAAGCAGTGAAGGTCTATAGGTGTCTATCTTTCTCTTCCCCTCTCTGTCTTCCTTTCCTCTCTTGATTTCTCTTTGTCCTATTCAACAACAGCAATAACAGCAATAACAATAATGGCAACAAAATGCGAAAAATGGCCTCCAGGAGCAGTGGATTTGTAGTACAGGCACTGAGCCCCAGCGATAACCCTGGAGGCAAAAATTAAGAGTAGTCAAGGGAACTGCATTGTGAGAGATCATTTTTAATATAGTTCCGGTGAAATAGCTTGCTTAGATAGGTGCATGACCCAAATTCATTTGCCTCTGTCTCTATCTCTGTCTCTCTCTCTCTCCTTTTGCTTCTCTGTCTCCATCTAAACAAAATGCTAAAAATAAACATTCTATTTTTAAAATCCTGTGACACACTCAGAATAAAATTGATGGAATTCACAGGTAAGAAAAAAAGAAACCCATCTGCCAGTTTACTATGTCAATTTTCTGATGTCCTTTCTTGTTGGTGATCCAGAGGATCAAAGACATTCTTAGAGTTGTAATTCAGAGGTCAGAAGTGACAGAAACAGGAATGGAGTCACTTAGTATATTTCTCTTTGAGAGGTTTGGCTGACATATATGTAAACAAAACAAACCAATTTTTTTTGTCAAAGTAGTTTAGGAGAAATATCATAAATCTTCTCTTAGGGAGACAAATTTATTTGGATTCCTTATTGTTGTTATCACTGTTGAAAATTCCCTTTAATGGTCTCTCAAGTTGATTCAGGTCAAGGTCATTAGCTCAAGTATGGTTAATTGACATGTTTTGAAATCCCCTTAATTCTAATTCAGTAATTCAGTATCTGGGGACAAATTACTGGGCTGATCAAAGAGCTGTTACAAATAGCTTATGTAGGGGAAAAAAAAAAAGGTATCATACTTTGTCTCTAAGGACCTGGAATGTTGGTTTTTGTGGCCTTGTATCAAAGAATGACCCATGAGTGTTAGGAATTAAGGAAGGTTAACTATGCAACTATTAATTGCTATTGCCGTATCATGTTGTCTAATTTGTGTCTTTCATCTCTGATGAGCCTCTTAGTTTCTAATTCCCAGCTATGGCTCTGTTCTTAATTGCATAATTGCCGAACTTTCATGAATTTCTGAGTTTCACTGATGGAGAAGCAGTGTACCTCATCTATTTCAAATGCCAGGTTTACTTCATCAAATCGGGTGATTTTACTCATTTTCGGCAACAAGTTCCACTAATATAGTTAAAGAGCATAGTTTACTTGAACATAAGTCATGTAAAATAAACACATATTCTATCCCCTATCTCTGTTTTTGAAATTCTTTTTAGTGAAAAACAATTCATACCACTTCAAAAGAATTAACTTTTAAGAACTGCTGATGTTTAAATGCATTTGACTGGACTGTTTATTTAAAAATAAATCTACCAGAACAGAGAGCAATGGTTTAGACAAAGTGCAATGCACTATTTTCTTCAGAATGTTGTTTTCTTAATATGCATTGAATAAATGAGCATGACACAGCAGTTGATCTCACTAAATAATAGCAACTGAATCTTGCCATATCTAAATAAATGAGACTTGCTAGATGTGGGACTGTTATTATCCTACCTATATATTTAAGAATGTGACATAGAAGGTCAGTTTGGCTGCTGATTATCTGAGCACACACATAGAATGTAACTTTCAGCTACATGCCTCCTATCACTACCATTCCCAGGTTTTTTTCCTGAGAATTGTGTCTTGAAGTTATAGAACTAATCTTAAATAAAGACTTAAGTAAAGGGACTGGACATGGTATTTAGGATTCTTTTAGGGAATAAAGAATTGAGAGAAAGCCCCTAAGAAGAGTTTGTAGTGACATATGAGCACAATTATGGCCTCAAAACTGACCGCTGAGAATCTATGAACCAAGGAGTAGGTTGTGAAAAAAGTAGCTGCCCTTTTGCTGAGAGAGCCTTGGTAGTTCTGAGACATTTCATATAAAGCCAAAATAGAATGAGGAAAGACTAACATGCTCACTGAATGTATAGCCAGTTCAGAGGAAGAAAGGTTTATTAATAGCAAAGATAGTAGGTTACACAGAAATGAAAAAAAAAAAAGACCTTCTTAAGGACACCACTAAAAAAAATAGAGTAGAAAAGGATCATAAAGGGCAACACAGTGTGGAGAAAAAGTTAGATTTTGTTATGTTGTAGAGTCTAAATTTTTTAAGACCTACTCAGATGTGACCATAAAGTGCACACAGTTATCTTGAGCCTTGCTGTTTGTATTTTCCAAAGAGAATTATATCAGTAAATTGTAAATAAAATGTTTTATTAAATATAATTTTATCAACAGCTTTGTGTTCAAATGGATATTTAATATTTGTAACTAATAGTACAACAGTTCCCTTTCTTCATTTGTGAATTGACAACTTTGTGTTTATCTATGAACACATAGAATATATATATATAGTTTTTTTGTTTTTTTTTTTTTACCAGAGCACTGTTCAGCTTTGGCTTATGGTGATGTGGAGGATTGAATCTGGGATTTTGGAGCCTCAGGCATGAGAAACTTTCATAATCATTATGCTATCTACTCCTGCCCAACACTGATATTATAATCATTATGCTATCTACTCCTGCCCAACACTGATATTTTCTTATTCATTATCTCTGGCATTTAGACATTAAAGATATAAATAGAATTTAACTCTGAGGTAGAGTGAGAGAGATGAAGGACAGGGAGAATGAGAGAGAAAGAGAGAGAAAAGAGGAGAGGAGAAAAGAAAAGAGAAGAGAAGCAAAGAGCGGAGAGGGGAGGGGAGGGTAGGGGAGGGGAAGGGAGGGGAGGGGAGGGGAGGGGAGGGGAGGGGAGGGGAGGGGAAGGGAAGGGAGGGGAGGGGAGGGGAGGGGAGGGGAGGGGAGGGGAGGGGAGGGGAAGGGAAGGGAAGGGAAGGGAAGGGAAGGGAAGGGAAGGGAAGGGAAGGGAAGGGAAGGGAAGGGAAGGGAAGGGAAGGGAAGGGAAGGGAAGGGAAGGGAAGGGAAGGGAAGGGAAGGGAAGGGAGCACTGCTTACCTTCTATGGGCTCCCTTTGTGCTGTCTGTGTTGCTTTCATGTGTGTCAGGGCTCTAACTCAGGGCATCACACATCATCAAGTGTATGATCCAAGGGGAAAGCTATCTTTGGGCTCTTGTGTTATTTTTTTATAGTAAAAAGGTATTGATGCTCTTCCATGGGAGGTCTTTCATTATTTATAAACTCAGAAAAACACTATGCCTTAAATTATGACAAAGTCCTGTCTAAGTCCTTATTATGATATCATTAGAGCACCTTAAATAATTTTGTGTTTATTCTGTCTTAAATTGAAGTATTACTTTAACTACAAAACTATTTTATCCCTCCTGACTTTTTATCTGATGCAAATGTGTAGTGGGAAATGATAGAGAAAGCCACATTGCTTATTTTAGCAAGAATGTGTAAAAAGGACCTTTTGAGTGACATATTAATGATATAGTCAATTTCTTGAGGGCAATAATTTCTTCAGTGATGCTAAGAGAAATGTATTTTTTAGAAATGTGACAAAAAGGAATAGAAGAAATGATGGCATCCATACTGCTAAGCAACAATTAGAGAATTTGTCAAAATATATCATTTTTCCTTTCTATGTAGCACATACAGTAAAGAATTTTTGGAATATAGATTGTTAAAGGGGATTTACAAAAATTTTAATAACCTTAATTTTTTAGGACATCTTCAAAAATAGAAGAGCTGAGAAGCTGTATTGTAACTTAATTTTCTTATCATAAATCCTTTGCTAAATGTATGATACTAAAGAAAGACACATTTCTAATCTCAGTAAAAATATAGGACTCTGAAGAGTTGTGACGGATTTATGTGGTAATTGAAAAACAGTAGTCCCCTTCCTATGACTTGTATTTCCAACCTGACTGGTATCACAAGCAGGGGTTTATTAGACAGCTCAAGGAGAGAACAAGCAACTTTGCATTTTGTATGTTAATTCAAAATACCATGTATTTGCATCGTGTGAAGTTTCAGATTCCAACATGAGTTTGTTCACACTGTTGTATAACCTTTCTAAAATGTTGATATTGTATAATCATTAATCATCTATACATTGTGAAATCTATTAACTCCTTTTTTCCTCTTTGCATCAGGAAATCTTGGGCCCCACTGTTTCTAATGTTCTAGTTAAACAGTACTTGTATCTAACTTTAACCCTTGTCACCTTCTCATATGTTAACTTGATTTTTGTGAATTTTAGAAATAAAGCAGGATGAGAGAAGTAACTCACCAGGTAGGGAAAATGCCTTGCCATGGATGCAATCTAGATTTGAACTTCATCCTATTGGGGGTGCTACTTCAACAGAGGAAGCTCCTGTGCTGTGATGTTTCTCCCTCATTCTTGTTTCTCCTTTTCTCTCTCAGAAAGAAAAGTTTCTCTATTTCTCTCTCAGAATGAAAAAGTGGCACGTGTGAGACCGTGGACTTATGAAAGAGAAGTAGAGGGAAAGAAAGAGAACTGGGGAGATGGAGAGTGATCTTTCTGACTTAGCTCACTTAACATAATTCCTTCTAGCTCTGTCCAACATGGGTCAGAGAAGGTGGGTTCAATGTTCTTGATAGCTGCATAGTATTCCATTGTGTATATATACCACAGCTTTCTCAGCCACTCATCTGTTGTTGGGCACCTGGGTTGCTTCCAAGTTTTAGCTGTTATGAATTGTGCTGCTATGAACATAGGAGTACACACCTCTTTTTGGTTGGGTGTTATGGAGTCCTTGGGGTAAAACCCCAAGAGAGAGGAATTACTGGATCATATCCATGTCTAGCCTTCTGAGAGTTTTCCAGACTGCTCTCCACAGAGGCTGTACCAATTTACATTCCCACCAGCAATGTAAAAGGGTTCCTCTGTCCCCACAACCTCTCCAGCATTTGTTGCTGCTGTCCTTTTTGATGTATGCCATTCTTACAGGAGTGAGACATGCAGCTTCCTGGGCCAGTGGGGGATTGGAATGGGTGGGAGGGATGGGTCACAGTCTTTTGGTGGTGGGAATGGTGTTTATGTACACTCCTAGTAAAATGTAGTCATAGAAATCACTAGTTAATTAATACAAGAGGGGGAAAATTAATTGTATGTCTCGAAGTTTTTCAAAACACAGACTGAATCTTTTTAATATATAGGTTGTGTAATTGATATGCAGATTCTCTCAAAAGCCTAGACCAAGTAGATCAGAAGCAACCAATAGCACAGCTATATACAAGATACTGGGTACTGTACAGCAAACCATAACAAAAGGACTTTTCAAAGTTAACCCAATTAACAAATAATGTGATGATAACATTAACTATCGATTGTCTTTTTGAACCCTAAGACAGCAGGAACCTCACATCTCCACTATAGAGCCTCTACTTCCCCTAGTCCTGGAACCATTGGATAGGGCCCACTTTCCCGTATGCCTCTCCCAATCCATATCAAATAATATTGCATATGCTGATCACAACCTAACCAACACAACAATTGCCACCTCAACATGTTCACTTCAGACTGTGTCCAGAGAATTCACGTGTGGAATGACAACCCTTAAGCTTCATTACTCAGGTGAGTAATTACCTTTCCTTTCATAGTATACTCTAATTCCATCTCAGGTGGTTCACTTTCTAACAAAGTACGAAAACCTAGATATACACCAGTTTCTGTGAGAGAGAGCATATGTTCACACGTATCTATAAACTACTGCAAAATATATACCTGAAAGCAGAAGTATACTAGAGTTTGCAGTGAGTACCTCCCTAACACTTCCTCTCCACTATTCCAAGCTTTGGGTCCATGATTGCTCAACAATTTGTCTGGCTTCGTATGTTAACTCTCTTTTCAGTCACCAGGTTCCAGATGTCATCAGGATGCCGGCCAGGCTTCCCTGGACTGAAGACCCCACCAATGTGTCCTGGAGCTCAACTTCCCCAGAGACCCATCCTACTAGGGAAAGAGAGAGGCAGACTGGGAGTATGGACCGACCAGTCAACGCCCATGTTCAGCGGGGAAGCAATTACAGAAGCCAGACTTTCTACCTTCTGCAACCCTCAATGACCCTGGGTCCATGCTCCCAGAGGGATAGAGAATGGGAAAGCTATCAGGGGAGGGCGTGGAATATGGAGATTGGGTGGTGGGAATTATGTGGAGTTGTACCCCTCCTACCCATGGTTTTGTTAATTAATCCTTTCTTAAATAAAAAAGAAAAAAAAAGAAAGAGAAGTAGAGGGAAAGAAAGAGAACTGGGGAGATGGAGAGGGAGAGAAATAGAGGAGGTAATGAAGGAAGGAAGGAAAAAAAAGTGAGTTTTTCACATCTCTTTTAACTACTTTGATGCTACTAAGATACATCATCATAGTAACATTGTAGTGCACTATCCACAGCTATTTCAGTGACTTAAGTCATTAAATCAGAATGAATTTTAAAATGGAGTTCCTTGTTTGCAACAGAAATATTTTAAATACTCAGTAGCCACATTATGACTTGTGGCTGTTATAATAAACTATGCAGACATTTTCATAATTAATTTTTTTCTGAAAAAAAGAAGAAAGATTACAATTATTTTACAAGTATCTGTTGATGTTTTTTTCTTTGTTTTGTTAATTGTTTTTTATTTGGGGCATTAATAGTTTACAGTCGACAGTAAATACGGTTGTTGATGCATACGTAATATTTCTCAGTTTTCTTCAGACCACTCTAAGCCCCTGCCTAAGTCCTCCTCCACCACAGTGCACCAGGACCTGAAGCCCCTATACAACCCCATGTACCTTTACTTTGGTGCAAGCTCTACTTTGTCTTTCCCCTTCTGTTATTTATTTACTTATTTATTTATAGTTTTTTCCTTAATGGGGGGGGTTAATGATTTACAGTCAACAGTAAAATACAGTATTTGGTCCATATGTAACACTCTAACCCTTCCCCCCAGAATAGGTCCTCCTCTACCATCATATTCCAGCACATACATGCTCCCCCATCCCCATCCCAGAGTCCTTTACTCTGGTGCAATCACAAAACCAGTCCAAGCTCTGCTTTATGTTTCCCCTTCTGTTTTTCCCTCTCAACTTCAGTCTATGAGTATGATCATCCCTTATTTTTTTAAATAGCCCCAGGATTATTGTTGAAGCCTGGTGCCTACATAATGAATTCACCACTTCAGGCAGCCTTCCTTTTTGTTGATAAAAATGGGATGAAACTGAGAGTGAAAGAGAAGATAGAGAATGAGAGACACCTGCGGCACTGCTTCACAAATGGTAATGTATGTACTCAATGGGACACATCAACACCTGACGCATATTTATCTTAAAGGAATTGGTACTCAGTGTATCCCCTGAGATTTTGAAGACAATATTGACAAAGTGAAGTGGTTTGAGTATCTAAGGTTGGAATTGCCATAACCAAAAAAGGAAAGGTAATTCAGAAGGATATTAGATATTCAAAAGTGTCCTTCAAAGGCAAGGGTCTTTGAGAACCTTAGCACCAAGATGTTCAGATTCTTATCAGTTTGAAATAAATTATGCTTATAATATTAGAAAGGTTAGAGGAAGATACTGGGGATTTTATCTTTTAATATATATATATTGTTTTTGTATTATGCCTGATAAGTTCTTCATTGCCCACAAATATTCCCTCTCAGAAAATATCTCTTTTGCCTCTTCTCCAACAAATAAAGAAATCCAGAATTTAAGGACAATAAATCATACCTACCCATTACAAAAGGAGTGAAACAGAATTAACATATTTTTGGGGGGTGTATCTCCAGTGCTATACTACTCCAGACTGACTCTTCCAGATAGAAACAGAGACAGAAATAGATGTAGAACCATCAGAGCATAAAAAGATTCTTCTAGTCCTGTAGGGGCTGGTCCCAGAGCACTGGGCCGTCCAGGTAAGTATCTTATCATCCCATTTTTATCCAGGTAAGTATCTTATCATCCCATTTTTATCCACTTTTGTGTTGTAGAAAAAAGTCAGTCATTCTACCAATAAATTATTCTGCCATGCTTAATTTTTCATAGATCACTCTGCCCCATTAGTTATAAATTTTGGTTTAGCCCTCTATTGAATGTACCAAATGTACCTGGAGAAAGAGGGTAGTGGAATGCTAACACTGTCTTGCTCACTTACATTAATAGGCACTCACGTGTATACTGTAGAATTAAGTGAACTATTCATAAAAAATAAAACTAGGAATGGTGAGTTTTTTTTTACCTCAGAATTAATATCAATGACCATCAAAGCTTAGTCTTATCAGTGTAGTGACATAATAGTAGCCACCAATTTTGTTTTTACTTTAGTATATCATCTTGTTCTATATACTTAAAATTGCGTGTTTTGTATACATCAAAAAGATGGTTTTCTCTGCTGTAATTTCTGCAGTGTTTACTCTTCCCAAATTAGATGCCATGCACTGGGTATGCATTACAAGAAAATTCTAGTCTTATAGCTAGATTAGTTTAGATACATCACACTATGTAAAAATAAAAAAGCCTTTTTCTCTTGTTGAAATTTTCATGTCAAGAAACAACAATTTTATCAACATTGCAAAACTATTATGAGTTGTCATACTTTTCCCATAGTTTTCCCATGGGCTATATCATAAACTTCACCTCCTTCCTCAACCTTCATTCTCTCTAATCCATCCATATAGTACAAAATGGAAGCTTTCAAGCGAGAAAATAAGCCCATTAATGCTAGGTATATAGCTCTGTACCGTAACTGAGGGGAATTCAAGCTCAGAACGATTAGAAATGGAACACATTAACACATCAAATAAAATGATTAAATGAAAGAAAGAAAGAAAGATTATGAATGATTACCAAAGGGGAGCTAACATTCATAATGTCTGAAACGAAATTCAAAAGGTTCAGAAACTCTGAGGTCCATCCTAGAACAACCACTAGAAAAAAATATTTGCAAGAAGTTGTTGATATTTGTAACTTCGGGGCATATACACTTTCAGATGTAGACACTTCCTTCATTCCTGAAGAATTTTGAAGAATGATAATTCACTGAGAGACATATTACCAGTGAGAGAAGGAAACAGAGAAGGTGAGAAGTGGGTTCAAGAAGAATGTCATAAAAGATAGCACTGTCCAGAACCCTGCCCCACTAGGGAAAGAGAGAGGCAGGCTGGGAGTATGGATTGACCTGCCAACGCCCATGTTCAGCTTGGAAGCAGTTCCAGAAGCCAGACCTTCCACCTTCTGCACCCCATAATGATCCTGTCTCCATACTCCCAGAGGGTTACAGAATAGGAAAGCTATCTGTGGAGGGGATGGGATACAGAGCTCTGGTGGTGGGAATTGTGTGGATTTGTACCCCTCTTAACCTATGGTTTAGTCAATGTTTCCTTTTTATAAAAAGGAGGAGGAGGAGGAGGGGGAGGAGGAGGAGGAGGAGAAAAAGAAGGAGAAGATAAGCATTGTCAATTTCAAACTACTGACAAAGGTAACAGGCAATGAAGTCTTCAATACTACCCAGAAGAAAGCCAAAAGTTATGCCAGTCAAAACAGAAAGAATGTAGACAGATTGAGTATTAACATTCTCCCTTTATCTTTACCAGAAGGCAAAGATCTAGACTGTTCTGAATATTTATGGAAATTTAACTAAAGGAAGATTTTTATAGATGTATTTGGCATAAGAGATCATAATCTTATTTTTACATAAAATTAGTTTATTTTAATGATGTGGAAAATTTTATGAATACAAATAGATGTAACATCAGTGAATTCAAAATCATTTTTATAAATAAATTTTAGTTTCCTTTTTCTATTTATTTAAAGGATGCATCACTGCATATTTAATGGGTAATATAGCCCTTTTTTCAAGTAAGGAGACTAAAATTTTCAACATTGATTAGGCTTAAAATATGGAATTAAAATTGAGGATTTAAATTTTTATCAGATATATAGATCATTGTTTATATATTTGAATTAACTTTTCACTATAACAGTTTTGTTTTATTTTTAAACCTTTTTTTCTTTTTCTAACATTATTAGTTTTAGTAAATTTGTCCATTTAATTTCATCACATATAACAATCCTATAAGTCTGCCTTTCAGTGAATTTTTCATCATTATGAACAAATACACAATATTTAGATATAATAAAACACCAATTTTGATGTAATAAAATTTTAGCGACTGATTAGGATCTATGAATATTTCAGACATCTTGAAAAATATTCAAATACTTTTGGTCAAAGTTGTTCAACACCTATGTAATTTAATGTATTATTGTTTTCATGTAAAACTTAGACTCCTTGAATTAAGATAGTTTACAGTGGCAAGTTAAGAATATTAATAATATATTTATATATGATATTTAAATCATATAGGAAGAAGCAAACCATACAAACTCATAGGCTATTAGTCTCTTTAATGCTAAAGATTTCTAAGAAGAAGGTATGTCAGTCCAGTTTAAAATATCTTTAGAGGTCTCAGTAGATTTTGTAAGGCAATGGAGATTAGGTGTGTGACATTTCAGAGTATTTCCTAGTTCAGCAGTCATGCACTTTGACAAGGCTTCCTAGTGTAACTAATAATAAAATGGCTATGGTGGTTCCCTGGTATCTGCAGGGTATCATTCCTACATTTAGATTTATCAAAAAGCCTGTTGTGTTCTGAAGTGTTATTTAAGAGTGACTTGATGTATATCTATTATTACTTGAAATTTTTATTTTTAGAGTTCATTGAGTGTAACTACAGGAGGGGGACAGGAGGAAATTTCCTAGTAGAGAATCTTAGATTTGCCACTACTGTTATATAAATAGTTTAAATTAGATGTTCTTGAAAAGCAATAAATAGAACAAATTTATATAATTTAAAAGGGTTTGAGAATAGTGAGCCTATGCAAGGCTTTTTTATATACTTAGGAAAATTACATGTAAGTATGGTGATTAAATTTTTCTACCTGAGGGGGAATAGTCTTTCTGATGCATGGCATGAGATAACATTTCCAGACAAAATTAAATTAAGTTTTATAAATGTGAAATTGGTATCAAAATTATTTATTAACATGTTTTCTTAAAAAATGAGTACTATTCAATTTTGTTTTACAGGTAGTAATTTAAAAATGCTCTAAATTAAAATAAAAGTTGAAATCTTTATATTTGGGCTATTTTCTATTGACATTGGCTAAATCAAATTCCCTTTCTATTTGTGCCTAATATATTTTTCATTCTATTTTATTTCCATATCTTTAAGTCTTTCATTTCTTTTGGTTTGTTTGGTTTTTCCCTTCCTGCTTATATTATTCCACTTTGTTGATAGGAAAATACTATCTTTATAAAGAAATCTTTCTGTGTATTATATGTAAAGATATAAATCTCAATTTTTATACTGAGGACATTAAATTAAATTATCCTAGGACTGATTTAGCATGAGAATCTCTTTCAAGTTAAACAGTGTCCTCAAAAATATAACATTATTTTCCAGCAAAAAGTCATGTGCAATTATTGAATATAAAATGTACTTTGATAAACTTTCTTTTTTCTTTTCTTAAATATATGTTAATTAAAGAAACAAAAAATTTTCAAAAGATTTTTGGTAAAGTAGAAACATGAACTAAAGAATTTTAAAGTTGCCAATATAACTGATAAAACAATATTTGCTGGGAGTCAGGTGGTAGCACAGCAGGTTAAGCGCAGGTGATGCAAAGCACAAGGCTCCAGCTCCCCACCTGCAGGGGTGTCTCTTCACAAGCAGTGAAGCAGGTCTGCAGGTGTCTATCTTTCTCTCCCCCTCTCTGTCTTCCCCTCCTTTCTCCATTCTCTCTGTCCTACCCAACAACAATGACATCAATAATAATAATAATTACAACAATAAAAAACAACAAGGGCAACAAAAGGGAATAAATATTTAAAAAAACAATATTTGTTTTGTAGATAAATAAATAAAAATATCAAATTTAATACTAATCATCTAATAAGTATTAATCATCTAATTTAGATAAAATAATGAATGTCTATTTTTTTTATGATAAAGACAGAGAGGAAATGAGAGCAAGAGGAAAAAGAATACAGGCAAAGTAAAAAACCTGCAGCAGTGATTCACCATTTGTGAAGCTTCTTCCATTAGGCTGGGATTGGGACTTGAGTCCAGGTCCTTGCACACAGTAATATGTGTGATCTACTCAGTTACCCAGTCCCTTAGTGAATATTACTAAAAGTTGGGTGTTATATACAAACACATGAACAAAATCAAGTCCATATCTTTTTGTTGTTATAGTTGTTTTGGAGTATCAGGATCTTACACATAAGTGATTTCTTTTTTTAAAAAAATTTTTTATTTATAAAAAGGAAACATTGACAAAACCATAGGATAAAAAGAGTACAACTTCACATAATTTTCACCACCAGAACTCTGTATCCCATCCGTCCCCTGATAGCTTTCCTATTCTTTAACCCTATGGGAGTATGGACCCAACATCATAGTGGGATGCAGAAGGTTGAAGGTCTGGCTTCTGTAATTGCTTCCCCGCTGAGCTGAACATGGGTGTTGACAGGTTGATACATACTCCCAGCCTGTCTCTTTCTCTTTCCTTGTTGAGGAAGGGTTCTGGGGAAGCAGAGCTCCAAGACACATTGGTGGGGTTGTCTGTCCAGGGAAGTCTGGTCTGCATCATGCTAGCATCTGGAACCTGGTGGTTGACACGAGAGTTAACATACAAAGCCAAACAAATTGTTGACCAATCATGGACCTAAGGGCTGGAATAGTACAGATGAAGAGTTGGGGGGATCCTCCATTTTATAGATAGCATGTAGGCATATTTTAGTTAAATTTCAAAGGGTCTGTGGCTGTACTAGGTGTTTTTTTTTTTCTTTTTTCCCTTTTCTTTTTGCCCATGAGCCTGAATTCTGATATGCTAGTGGATACAAGTTATTGTCTGGGGAGATGATGTCATTGCTGGAAAAAGGACTAGAAAGCTGGATCAGGGAAGAGAGTAGCTCCCTTGTATGGGAAAGGGGTCTAAATATTGTTGACTGTAAATCCCATGGATTTGATTTCATTGTTCCTATGTCAACCTTTTCATTTTTTCTATTCCAGATAGAGATGAAAAACAGATAAACAGGGAAAGATAACACCATCCTAGCTCTATCATCCACAGAACATCCCTCAGCTGATTGTCACTGGTCTTCGGAGATAACCTTGGTGACAAGAAAAGAGGATGGAAATAAATAAAGAGAGAAAGAGAGCTAGTTAGAGAAAAAGAGGAAAGCAGAAAGGTTGGGGTGGATGACCTGGTGTCAATGAAATGAAGTTAGACATGTCTCTTAAATATATAAATGAGAATGTTAAGTTGACCATTTGACACTTAAGTATTGAATTCATAGTAGAGTCCTTGGCTCTTGGCTTTCTTTAAGAGGTTGAGAATAGCAACAAAATAAACAAGTAGGACAAAGGAGACAGGCTTAGTGAGTGATGAGGAAAACCAACAGTGCTTAATTTG
The DNA here is from genome assembly GCF_950295315.1 of Erinaceus europaeus. Taxonomy (NCBI): domain Eukaryota; kingdom Metazoa; phylum Chordata; class Mammalia; order Eulipotyphla; family Erinaceidae; genus Erinaceus; species Erinaceus europaeus. The sequence goes on along the minus strand of NC_080168.1, from coordinate 90,267,977 downwards.
TGAGCCTGTGAGACATTAAATGCTTTACTAGAGAGAAAGTGATCTATCGATTGTGCCCATTTAACAAAAACTGAAAAAATACCTTTGGATTTAGTACTATAATGAGTACCGGTGCCCTTACAAAGGATATTTTTTGTGTTTTATCTAGAGAATAAAATTTTTGGAATGGGTTTAAGGAAAAATGAAGCATTAATAATAAAACATGAGAATGTTTTATTAGATTTTTAGAATTATTTCTTTTTTTTTATTATTATTAAAGAAAGGATTAATTAACAAAACCATAGGGTAGGAGGGGTACAACTCCACACAATTTCCACCGCCCAATCTCCATATCCCACCCCCTCCCCCGATAGCTTTCCCATTCTCTATCCCTCTGGGAGCATGGACCCAGGGTCATTGTGGGTTGCAGAAGGTAGAAGGTCTGGCTTCTGTAATTGCTTCCTCGCTGAACATGGGCGTTGACTGGTCGGTCCATACTCCCAGTCTGCCTCTCTCTTTCCCTAGTAGGATGGGTCTCTGGGGAAGCTGAGCTCCAGGACACATTGGTGGTGTCTTCAATCCAGGGAAGTCTGGTCGGCATCCTGATGACACCTGGAACCTGGTGACTGAAAAGAGAGTTAACATACAAAGCCAAAAAAATTGTTGAGCAATCATGGACCCAAAGCTTGGAAAAGTGGAGAGGAAGTATTAGGGAGGTACTCACTGCAAACTCTAGTATACTTCTGCTTTCTTACTTTGGTGCCATACTCCAAACTCAATTTCTGCTTTGCGATTTTTAGAATTATTTCTAAGACATATATGTATATATAATCATACAGATGAATATATATATATATGTATATTCAAGTTCACAGAAATTGCTGAGACAGGTAATCTTTCTACTGATTAGTGACTTTGAAATTTTCAAAGGAATGGTGAGTTTACATACAAAAACATAATGCCATATTTCAAATGTTTAACTTTATCTCATATATATGTTGAAAGAACAGAAACGAGACACAGCCTTTTGAATTTGAATTTCACTTTAATGAAAGGGGGGTATGCAAATCAGAGTGATGTGATAGCAAAGCACAATGAAAAATATTTTTCTGAAAGTCATTTTTAATGCTATTTTTTCTTTATTTTTGCCTGATTTTCTTTAGCCCTTTAAAAAAATTTTAATATTTATTTATTTATTCTCTTTTGTCACCCTTGTTGTTTTATTGTAGTTATTATTGTTATTATTGATGTAGTCATTGCTGGATAGGATAGAGAGAAATGGTGAGAGGAGGGGAAGACAGAGAGGGGGAGAGAAAGATAGACACCTGCAGACCTCCTTTACCACCTGTAAAGCTACTCCCCTGAAGGTGGGGAGCCAGGGACTTGAACCTGGATCCTTATGCCGGTCCTTTACATGTATGGGAATTTATATATTTAATTTATAATGACATATTATTACTGTTTAATTCTATTGGTAAATATAAATAGATAAAATACTTATGGTCTATGTTTAATAAAATGCAATAATGAATAAAATAATAAATAATAAATAATAACTATAAAGAAAAACTAAATTTTAATAATAATGCTTGGGATTAGTTTATACAAATTAATTATCTATTTGAGGAGTCTAGATAGTTGTAGTTGAAAAGAAGTGAAGTTATTAAAAGTTTTAAGCAGGTAAGTGGTATAAGTACGATTCTATTTTTTAGAATATTTTAGTATTTTAAATTCTCACTGAGAAAGAACTAGGAAATATTTACGATAACTCATTAAGAAATTATTACATGAAGTCACAGCTTCCGTTTGTTTTCATTTTCTAACTTAATGTTTCCATTAAATAATAAACTAAAAGCAACTATAAATAATAAAATAATAAACTAATCACTAAAAGCAACATCTTTTTGCCAGTATGTTTTTACTTTCGTAACCAAATGCTAGGGAAAAAGAGGGTTGGAAATAAAGTTTTTGGGAGTTGGGTGGTAGTGCAGTAGGTTAAGCACACGCGGCACAAAGAGCAAGGACCGGCTTAAGGATGCTGGTCGAGCTCCTACACCTACAGAGAAGTCGCTTCACAAGTGGTGAAGCAGGTCTGCAGGTGTCTTTCTTTCCCCCTCTCTGTCTTCCCCTCCTCTCTCTATTTCTCTCTGTCCTATCCAACAATGACGACATCAATAACTAACAATAATAACTACAACAATAAAACAAGGGCAACCAAAGGGAATAAATAAATATTAAAAAATTGCTAACATAAAAAATTAAAAAAGAAAGTTTTTAAGCTCTAAAGATCAAACATTAATTCCATCAAAGACCATAAATTTAACTCTTTAGAAACTACGTACGTTGAGAAATAGCATTATAACAATCAAATCTTACCCTTTGTAAATATTTTTTCAGTAATTAAAGTGTGTACCCTCATGAAAACTTTAACATGGACATGTATAATTTTCAGTGTAAGGGTAAATAACAGATAAGAGTCTTACTGGCAATGAGCATTTCTTCAAATCTACTATTTGACTTCACTTTTAAAAAAAATATTTATTTATTTATTTATTTTATTTCCCCCTTTAGTTGCCCTTGTTTATCATCCTTGTTGTTATTATTGTTGTTGCTATTGCTGTCTTTGTTGTTGGGTAGGACAGAGAGAAATGGAGAGAGGAGGGGAAGACAGAGATGGGGAGAGAAAGAGAAACACTTGCAGACCTGCTTCACCGCCAGCGTGGGGTGCCAGGGGTTTGAACCGGAATCCTTACTCTGGTCCTTGTGCTTCATGCCATGTGCGTTTAACCAGCTGTGCCACTGCCTGGCTCCCTTTATTTCACTTTCTGTGCCTCAAAAAAAAGCATTCACTTCCTTTTCTTAAGGATAAAGGGTATTTTTGGTCTTTTTTTTTTTTTTTGTAAAATCAAATGGGATTTTTTTTTTTTTTGCCACCAGGTAGGTATATCAGTAGAGAATTTACAAGCCTCAAAGCATTTGAAGTATTATAGTCAATAAATCAAATCCCACAGTTGAACAATAAATTTCTAGATGTGTGTAAAAGTAATCACACTTTCAGTTATTCTACAGAAACAAACAAAAAGCTTACCAACCCCCCCAAATTAACACATTTGTTTGACTCTACTCCTGAAATTTAAAAAAAATTAACAATTTAAACTTTCATACCAGAAAATTAGAGTAGATTTTTTTATCACTGTTTTGCCCATTCATTTACTTCTCCTAGCATATGTTCTAATTGTTGTCATAAATTCACATTTCATAGAGAGATATATATGGTTTAGTTTTTCATGTATGTATGCTCAGTACTAAATGTAACTATGCAGTCTAATATACTATGATTTTATAAGCATTGGCATAAACTTGAACAAAATACACAATATGTTGATAGCCTCAAATTCAAAGTTTCATAGAAGCAATACATCAAATGGGCAGATAACAGGAATAATTGCAGATCGTTTCTCATCTATTGGAGAAGATATGGAGATAATGGACATTTCTGTGCTATTGGTGGGAAGACAAAATAGCCCAACCATTGTGGAAATCAGTCTGGAGACTTATAAAGACACTAAAAATAGACCTACCCTATGACCTGAGGATTTACTCAAAGGAAACAGAAACACCTATCAAAGTTGAATAATTATGTTCATAGCAGCACAATTTGTAACCACAAGATCCAGGAAGTAACCCAAATGTCTAATATTAGATGAGAAAAAAAAAAAAACTGTGGTATATATAAATGATGGAATATTACTCAGCTGTTAAAAATGATGAAGTTATCTCTTTGTATCTTTTTGGATGAAATTTAAGGGTTAAGATAAACCAAAAAGAGAAGGGAAAATACCAAATTATCTCACTTATTATTAGGACTTAAAAAGGGGAGAGCACAAAGTGAAACATGTACTGGATATGGTGTATTGTACCAAAACAAAGGATTGTGGGATGGAGGTGGAAGGAGGGAAGGGAGAGAATTGGGTGTTGGAAATCATATACATACGTAATTAATCTGAAGCATTAGTCCCCTTACTAAAAAAAAAGAGAAAAATAATTGATACAAAAGTGCATTAAAGAAAATGGATTTGACTATTTGATTTATTACTACTAACTCTTTTGCAGACAAGAAATCATAGGCTTTGATGTTTAAAATGAATTTTCAAAAGGCCAATATTATGTAATTTTCCATATTTTTATTGTAATATGTCCACTGTGTAGATTTTTTTTTTTTTTGGTGGAGAGGAAAAGCAAAATGATGCTGCTTGTCTGGCATTAACACAATTTTTGGTACACTGTGCTTAGCTCTATTTTATGTCTATGTGTTAGTGTAAGTTGGCATAAGTTATGCCAGAATTTTCTCTATTCTATGCAATAAATAGTACTATAACATCTCTAATACCTTGAAATTGAAGCACTGAAGATAAAGTTATTTTTATACAAGAATACATTCTTTCATCAAGAAAATTTGGTGTTAATGTACAAACAAGGTATTCTAGAAAAATCATGATATTAGAATAATATTTAATGTACTTAAATGCCCTTATAGAGCCTGACAGAGCTATTAGATTATAAGCATAACCAGGGGACCAGAATTACAGCCAATTTGTTTGCACACACCCAAAATGCAAGTGACTGACAGAAAAACATTATCGTTTTAAGCCTTGTATTGTCTCAGTCTTTGAACATATGGGAGAACATGGCAAGAGTCAAACATCTTAAGATATGAGAACAGCCTGTTAAACGCACATGGCACAAAGTGCAAGGACCTCTCAAGACCCTGGCTCCCCACCTCCAGGGAAGTCGCTTCACAGGTGGTGAAGCAGGCCTGTCTGTCTTTCTCTCCCCCCTCTATCTTCCTGTCCTCTCTCCATTTCTCTCCTATCCAACAATGATGGCATCAATAACAACAACAATAATAACTACAACAATAAAACAACAAGGGCAACAAAAGGGAATAAATAAATTTAAAAAGATTAAAAAAGAACAGCCTACCTCTCTCTTTTTCTAGTAGGGCAGGGTTCTGGAGAATCAGAGCTCCAGGACTCATTGGTGGGGTTGTCTGTCCAGGGAAGTCTAGGTGGCATCATGCTAGCATCTGTAACCTGGTGGCTGAAAAGAGAGTTAATATATAAAGCCAAAGCCAAATATAATTGTTGACTAATCATGAACCTAAAAGCTGGAACAGTGCAGATGAAGAGTGGTGGTGGGGGGGCATTCTGTAGATAGCCAGTAGGCATGTTTTAGTTTTATCCCAAAGGGACTGGTTGGAAGTATGGATCAACCTGTCAATGCCCATGTTCAGCAGGGAAGCAATTACAGAAGCCAGACCTTCCACCTTCTGCATCCCACAAAAACTTTGGGTCCATACTCCCAGAGGGTTAAAGGAAAGTTATCAAGGGAGGGGATGGGATACGAAGTTCTGGTGATGGGAATTGTGTGGAGTTGTACCCCTCTTATCCTATGGTTTTGTCAGTATTTCCTATTTATAAATAAAAAAAGAAAAAGAAAAGACAGGAGAACAGGGTGTTCACATGGAGCCAATTCAAAAACAGCCAAACGGAAGAGTTTTACCTACTCCACAGTTAGTATAAAAGTCTGAAAGAATAGCTATAGAGACTGAATAAGTCTAGTGTCTCTGATGACTTGAAACTGGAAAGCACAGCTTCCAGAACAGAGTTCCATAAGGATGATAAAACAACAAAATAAATAAGAATGTAACTACTGAGAACAGAATTAAAATTTATCAGGATAAGAGCAAGTGACAGAAAGAAAGTAAAAACTCTAGATAAAACAAGGTGGAAAGAAAAAAACAAGCCAGAAGACTCTCATATTTTTAATTACTAATTTTTAATATTTTTAATTACTAATCAATTACTAATTACTATTAATTTATAAAATCAATTTTAAAGCATTTTTGAATGTCGAGAAAATTCAAGTTTTCATACTAAATAAGCCTTGATTATAGAGCTAGCCATAAAACTTAACATTAACTGACAGAGAACATATGATTACAAATAAAAAAACCAGAAGAATGCATTTGGAAACCTTATGTGTTTAGTAATCATTTTGACTTTGAAAGTACTTGTATCACTATATGGAAATGACTATAAATACAATAGGGAAATGAATAGTTATTGAATATTGAAATTCTATTCTACTTCTCTTACCTTATTCTGAAATTTTAAGTTGAGCAAAAAAAGAGTCATGAAATAGAAGTTGACAAAAGTTCTGATCTTCAAATGGAACTCAAAATAAACTAGTCATTTTATCCTCTTATTGATCAATTGTTCTATCAATGTTTCTTTTCTTTTTTTTTTCTTTTTTATTTAAGAAAGGATGAATTAACAAAACCATAGGGTAGGAGGGGTACAATTCCACACAATTCCCACCACCCAATCTCCATATCCCACCCCCTCCCCTGATAGCTTTCCCATTCTCTATCCCTCTGGGAGCATGGACCCAGGGTCATTGTGGGTTGCAGAAGGTAGAAGGTCTGGCTTCTGTAATTGCTTCCCCCAATGTTTATTTTCTTCGAAGTTACATTCACAAATTTGTATTAGATATAAGAGTAAAAGAAAACATTTCTTGCATTGGAATGTAGACTTCAATTGTTTTTCCTTACTAAGGAGAATGAAGGTTTTATGAAGAAATGGCTGATTCACATGTCAAGTTGGAAACACACAAAGTAATCCTGGGATAATTTGGCATCATAAGACCATTCTGGGACCATCAGAAGGAGACACAATTCAATCTAAAGATTTGCAAAGCCTAAAGATAGGGAAATTTATGCTTCACAATGAATTGAACTAATACTAGAGAATTCAAATCTACCCATTATGATTAAATAAATGAGCTTTAGTGTAAGTTAAACAACAATCTAATTGCTTACTCAGGACACGAGAAGAAACATTTCTGAAAAGCTATGAAGTGATGGAGAATTCCATTTCTCTAATTTTATCCATGTAAAATGTTAGCTTTTCTTAATCTTTATTTATTGTTCTATGAAAAATGAGTAATACTCAATATTTTGCTTAAAAGGCACTTGAAAACACTATTTAATCAATAGATGAGAGAATGTGAATCTTTATAGAACTTTATAAAAAAGAAATGATAGGCTTCAACTTTCTGTGAGTTAACACATATGGCACATAGAATAAAAAGAAATGTAAGCTAGAAAACCAAATCATGTGTGATCTTAAAAATATAAAAATCCTAAATTGAGACTATTTCTTCAAAATTGCAGAAAATACAGAGGGCAGAGAATAGGAACTGCAAAATAAGCATATAATCAGCAGAAACCAGACAGGGAAATTTGCAGGCACATTGCTTGCATTTTCCAACTTTATATGTTTATGTGAAAGAAAGAGTATTATGTATAAATAGGAATCTGAGGAAGCTGAATTACAAGAAAATGAACAATATTTACTAATATTCTGAATACATATTTATATGGTGAAAAATAAAAATACATGAAGAAATAACTTCATAAAATTATTGTTTACTTTTTGAATATTACAATTGAAATCTGACAAATGGAAGCACTTCTAGACTTTCAATTTATTGAATATTTATAATTACATAGACAATGATTGCCAAATTAGTATGGTATTATACACATCTACGTATCAATAATTTCAAACTACTAAATGAACTTTGCATTTAGTGTGTAGCAAATTTTATTTAAAATTATGGCAAAAATTTATATTATCAAATCTATATCTAAGGTATTTAAACATACTTGCTTGGGTTGATCTTTAACAGAAATAACAACAACAAAATAATTGAACTGGGAAAATTCACTGAAGTCGTTTACCAGATTTGCATTACTAATGAACACACACCCACAGATCCTAAATTCAATCCTTTCACCACCATATATTAGGCTGAGCAACGCCCTGCTTCTCCATCTGTCTGTCTGTCTCTCTCATAAATAAATAGGCAATATATATGACTATAGAAAAAATAATTCACCTGGATCTTGAAAAAAATCACGTTAAGTAAGATAAGTCAGACACAGATGAATATGTGATGATCGCACTCATAGAAGTTGAAACATAAGAACAAAAGGGAAAAGACAAAGCAAAACACGGACTGGAGTTGGTGTACTGCACCAAAGTAAAAAACTCTGGGGTGGAGAGGAAGGTCAGGGGAAGGAGTTGAATTGTTATGTGGTAACAGAGTAATGTTACACATTCATAGACTACTATATTTTACTGTTGACACTAGACCATTAACCCCCCCCAAAAAAGAAAAAAAAACCCTGTTCTTAAAAAATAATAATAAATAAAAATTCACACTATGTATTCACCTTCTATGTAGCTAAGGTTAATTTCCAAGATAGTCTCATATTGCCTTTTTTTGGCCTATTATGCTTTCCTTTTAATTTCACTCAGAGAAATTTAGATTTTTATTTTATATTAATGTATTATTAAAGTCCTTGGGATTTACTTGTATATATGTTATGAGGAGAAAAATTCATATGAGAAAGTTAAAATCCATGAAATTTTGAATCATTTAAGAAATAAAGAATGAAGAATTCTTTATTTCAATAATCAATTAAAAATAAAGTGTGGGGCTGGTGAGATAGCATACTATAAAAATTTATACAAAAAATATACAAAAATTTTAATTCGGCACCTCTGAGATCCCAGATTTAATCCTCAGCAGCCCCCCCCCCCAAGCCAAAGCTGAGCAACACTCTGGAAAAATAAATAAATAAATTTTTGATAAATTTCTGAATACTGAGACATTAATAGTGAAATCAAAACTTAATAATTAAAAGAGGAAGAATAGTTGTAGACAGGGCTGCCCACTATCACCATTACTATTCAACATAGTGTTGGAAGTTCTTGCCATAGCAATCAGGCAGGAGCAAAGAATTAAAGGGATACAGATTGGAAGAGAAGAAGTCAAACTCTCCCTATTTGCAGATGACATGATAGTATACACAGAAAAACGTAAGGAATCCAGCAAGAAGCTTTTGGAAATCACCAGGCAGTACAGTAAGGTATCAGGCTACAAAATTAACATTCAAAAGTCAGTGGCATTCCTCTATGGAAACACTAAGCTAGAAGAAATTGAAATCCAGAAATCAATTCCTTTTTCTATAGCAACAAAAACAATAAAATATCTAGGAGTAAACCTAACCAAAGAAGTGAAAAACTTGTATACTGAAAATTATGAGTCACTACTCAAGGAAATTGAAAAAGACACAAATAAGTGGAAAGATATTCCATGTTCATGGGTTGGTAGAATTAACATCATCAAAATGAATATACTACCCAGAGCCATCTACAAATTTAATGCTATCCCCATCAAGATCCCAAGCACATTTTTAGGAGAATAGAACAAATGCTACAAATGTTTATCTGGAACCAGAAAAGATCTAGAATTGCCAAAACGATCTTGAGAAAAAAGAACAGAACCAGAGGCATCAGACCCCCAGATCTCAAATTGTATTATAGGGCCATTGTCATCAAAACTGCTTGGTACTGGAACATGAATAGACACACTGACCAGTGGAATAGAATTGAGAGCCCAGAGGTGAACCCCCACACATATGGACATCTAATCTTTGACAAAGGGGCTAAGACAATTAAATGGGGCAAGCAAAGTCTTCAACAAATGGTGTTGGAAACAATGGGTTGAAACATGCAGAAGAATGAAACTGAACCACTGTATTTCACCAAATACAAAGTAAATTCCAAGTGGATCAAGGACTTGGATGTTAGACCACAAACTATCAGATACTTAGCAGAAAATATTGGCAGAGCTTTTTCCCGCATAAATTTTAAGGACATCTTCAATGAAACAAATCCAATTACAAAGAAGACTAAGGCAAGTATAAACCTATGGGACTACATCAAATTAAAAAGCTTCTGCACAGCAAAAGAAACCACTACCCAAACCAAGAGACCCCTCACAGAATGGGAGAAGATCTTTACATGCCATACATCAGACAAGAATTTTATAACCAACATATATTAAGAGCTTGCCAAACTCAACAACAAGACAACAAATAACCCCATCCAAAAATGGGGGGAGGACTTGGACAGAATATTCACCACAGAAGAGATCCAAAAGGCCAAGAAACACATGAAAAAATGCTCCAAGTCTCTAGTTGTCAGAGAAATGCAAATAAAGACAACAACGAGATATCACTTCACTCCTATGAGAATGTCATACATCAGAAAAGGTAACAGCAGCAAATACTGGAGAGGGTGTGTGGTCAAAGGAACCCTCCTACACTGCCGGTGGGAATGTAAATTGGTCCAACCTCTGTGGAGAACAGTTTGGAGAACTCTTAGAAGGCTAGAAATGGACCTACCCTATGATCCTGCATTTCTCTCCTGGGGATATATCCTAAGGAACCCAACATATCCATCCAAAAAGATCTGTGTACACATATGTTCTTGGCAGCACAATTTGTAATAGCCAAAACCTGGAAGCAACCCAGGTGTTCAACATCAGATGACTGGCTAAGCAAGTTGTGGTATATATACACAATGGAATACTACTCAGCTGTAAAAAATGGTGACTTCACTGTTTTCAGCTGATCTTGGATGGACTTTGAAAATATCATGTTGAGTGAAATAAGTCAGAAACAGAAGGATGAATATGGGATGATCTCACTCTCAGGCAGAAGTTGAAAAACAAGATAAGAAAAGAAAACACAAGTAGAACCTGAACTGGAATTGGCGTATCGCACCAAAATAAAAGACTCTGGGGTAGGTGGGTGGGGATAGTACAGGTCCAAAAAGGATTCAGAGGTCCTAGTCGGGGTTGTATTATTATATGGGAAACTGGGGAATGTTATGTATGTAAAAACTATTGTACTTACTGTTGAATGTAAAACATTAATTCCACAATAATAAAAAATAAATAAAAATAAATAAATAAATAAATACATAAAGAAAGAAAGAATAGTTTTAGAATAAAGAAAGACATCCGTGAAGATTTTTTGAGGACATAAAATATTTTTCTATCATATTAGTAGTTTGATATTTTGTTAATTAAATGATGGTAATGTTAAGTTAAATGATTTGTTTGCATTAATTTATAAAATAGTTTTATAAGAGAATGTTCAAATTAATCTACACAGTGGTATAAGATATAAACCATGACCTTTGAACTAGACATTGAAGCTCTCTTTTATATATAAATGTTTATAAAAATATGAGAGCTACATCTTTTATTGAAAATTATGAGTAAAATACATTTAAATTGAATATGTTTGCATATCAGTTATGCTCTGATGTAGATTTCCCAAATGAGCAGTATATTTTAGATGCTTTCTCCTTCACAGTTCACACAAAGACAATCAGATTAATTCTACTGCTCATAGAACTGAGGCTATAGAGTTGCTTCATTCAGCATCTTAATGAATTTTTCATGATAATTGCACTATGTTTATTTGACATTATTTTATGACTAGATCAGAATTTTCACTTTCCATTAATTTATATGAAACAAGGAAAATTCAGCAAGATAGCTAATTAATTATAATTTTAATTATTTAATATATTGAAAAAGATGATGATCTTTCAATAATATAACATTTTTCTTTTTCTCTGAGAACCTGACCAAAGTCCAGAAGTCTTAGTCAGCATACAAAATATGGTTTACTAATGTCAATATAAATACATAAATATAGATTACAAAAAATCAAAAATACAAAAACCAAATTAGAATGGGTCTGAGTGTGATAGAATATTAATTTAAGCATATAATTTAAAATTAAAATATTTCATAGATTTTTGTGTGAATATAGATAGGTAGATGATAGGTAAATGATTGACTGATATAGATAGATAGATAGATAGATAGATAGATAGATAGATAGATAGATGATAGATATAGAATCAACCTGTATCTGTAACCTTGGGAGAACTATTGCATTTCCCAATGGAGGAGATGAGAACACAGAACTCTGGTGGTGGGAATTATATGGAATTATACCCATATGTAAATCAATACCAAATGACTAATACAAGTAAAATAAATAAAATATTTCTTTGAATAATGTGTATTTATACATGAATTATTTAACTATCACTGAAAAGTTAAATCCACCTATCTTTATTTCTAGTCTATCACTCCTACTCTCAATATCAGTGTACCTCAGTGCTTTTACACTGAGAATGTACCCAAAATCCAGTCACATTTCATTATTTTCTTCTGTTAATATTGTTCATGTAATTGTTTTCTTTTGTATACATTGCAACTATTGGTGAGAGTTCTTGTTTCCCTTCCACAAAAATCAGTTGTCAACACAGCAGCTATAAAGATTGTAAAACATAAATCATATCTTGTTGCTTTACTGCTTAGAGTCCCTGTGGGTTTCTACTACATTCAGTGTAAAATACAAATTATTCATAACAGAGGAGGCTACTTAGTAGACACAAATCATCCCCAATGGCCAACAGTGTTGTTTAAACCCCTCCTCCCAATGTGTCTCTGAACTAATCTGCCACTTACTTTTTCTTATATAGTAGCACTGCCCCCTGCTTATTCTAGAGCATGCTTTTCCAGCTCTCAGACATACACTTACTGCTTATAATTTTTTCTTACTTGGGATAGATAAGAACATAGGACCTGCTTTTCTGAGGGTTCAGGTAACCTCTCTGATACAAGCACCAGAGAAAATAGTTGTCTGATGTCTCTCTCCCTCATAAAAATAAACCTTAAAAATTAAATTTCTATTATTTTAATTAAACTGGAGATTATCATACTAGGTGCAAGAAATAAAGAAGGGAACTTCCAGGAGGTATGGTCATGGAGTTACAGGGATTGGATCCCCCCAGCCCCCAGGACCACATATAAATACAAGGAGAACCAAACAGAATCTATCAACTTCAGCTGTAATATCCATAGCCTCAGGTGGGTGCTCAAGCACAGTTGAAATGATAAGGGGTGCAGTTGAAAGTCCAACATGATAAATTAGAGTTTTGGACTGTAAGGCACAGTGCCTTTTTGCCCAGAAGTGAGGTTAGCTCCCAGTGCCAGAAAAAAGAGAAAGGAGCTTAAGACCTCTCAAACTCTTACTTGGGATGTTAGCCTTCTGAATTTAAGACAAAAATACAACAACAACAGCAACAAAGAGAGAGCATTTGTGACAATAAGACAGCAGAACCCAACCTCCACCCTACCCACTGCAAAACATACAAACAAGAGAACACAACAATAACACCACCTGCTGGCCAGTAATGGCCAACAGAAGAAACAGCAGAGAAATAGAACTAAAGAGCTAACAGTGACATATCAATTACATAGAAATGAAACAGAGAGTCTCTAATAAGTTATAAATGTAAAGAGACTATCAGAAAAAAACTGCGGACTCCTCATCATTAAGTCTTTCCAAGAATCTAAGCATAGTATGAAGAAATATTTTGAAGAGTTGAAGGAATTTTCACTCAGAAATTAAGAAACACAAAATAAGGTCTCATAACAGAGTTTTCTAGAAGGAATGAAACAGAAACTTCAATCAGAATTCACTAATCAATTAGGAAGCATGAAAGAAAAACTGCCAACAGAACGGCAGGGAGTAAAAGACAATCTGAGTGCAGTTCAAGCTTAGGTATAAGGCTTAGAAAGTAGACTCACACATGCAGAAGAAATAATTTTCAATTTAGAAGATACAATTAGTCCACTCTTTCAATTTAAAGATGAAGGAGAGGAAAGGATTAAAAAGAATGGAGAGACTGTGAAATAGCAGACTCCATCAAAAGGTTGAGTATAAGAGTGATAGAAATATTTGAGGATTAGTACAGGGCCAAAGGTTCAGAATCCATTTTCAGAGAAATTTTATATGTGAATTTCCCTCATTTAGGCAATCCTCAGGCACATAGATGCAAAATTACCAACATCAAGATATATTATTGTAAAATTATCCAAACTCAATATCAAGGGGAAAAAATCAAGCTGCTAAGGAAAAGAAAGAAGTTACTTAGAAAATTACAGTTATCAGACTTTCATTAGATTTCTCTTCACAAACCCCAGAGGCAAGGTGAGCGTGGAATGACATATTCAAAGTACTAAAATAGAATAAATTCCAACCATTAATTTTGTATCTTGCAAAAGTATTCTTCAAATAAGAGGGGAAAATGTAGGTCTTCTTAAATTTCCAAAAGCCAATGGAATATGCCATAGTTAACCCCACTTTATAAGAGTTACTAAGTGGAGTCACACAAGAAAGGAGGAAGAAAAGGAATACATGTTTTAATTGATGTGAACAGAAGTAGACTAGAACTAAGAACACAGTAAAAACAGGAGAAAAACAAACAAAGCAGAAAAGGAGGGGGGAACTTAAGGACAAAGCAGTTTCATCAAATGTTTGTTATTCAAGATAAACCTTAAAAAGGCTTTTTTAGATATACAATATTATTTTTTACACTTAAAACAAGAAACAGAGATTTGCAAAAAGTTCAAAAACAATGAGGAACTCATCACAGAAACTCATTCATACAAAAGCACAAATAGAAACAAATGTTCAAATAATCAACAATTTAAAATAAACTCAAAACAAAAATCATAAGTAAGCCACATATATAAGTAATCACCCTAAATATGAATGGCCTAAATGTACCTGTCAAGAGAATTAATAGTCTCTAAGTAGATTAAATAACAGGATTCATTCAACATTTGTCTCCAGGAAACATACATCCAAAGAAAAGACTAATACAAACTTAATCTAAGAGTACAGAGCAAGGAATACTAGGATAATAACTCACAAAAAAGAATTGGGAAAGTTATTCTGTTCTCTGATAAAATAGACTTTCAAGTAAAGGAATTGAACAGAGATAGGTATATTATATTCTGCAAAAAAGGATTAATCAAACAAAATATGAGAACCATCATAAATATAAACAACTCAAATTCAAGTGCACCCAGATATATAAAACAAATATTTACTGAATTTATGGGAGACATTGACAACAACACTATGATAGCAGGAAATTTTAACACAATATGCCTAGAAAGAAAAAGAAAATCTACATAAAAATATCAATGGAGGGAGGAGAGGTGGATGGTGGTGCATCTGGCTAAAAACACACATTACAGTGCACAGGGACCCAGTTAAAGGCCCTGGTCTCTACCTTCAGGGAGAAAGCTTCTCGAGTGGTGAAGCAGGGCTGCAGGAGTCTCTGTGTCGTTCTTCTCTCTATCTCCTTTCTCCATTTCATTTCTTTCTGTCTCTATCTAATAATAAATAAATAAATAAATAAAATATTTTTAGAAAAAAATGTTAAATGATGAAACAGATGGCAGCAGAAGGGTGTCAAGCTACTCACTCCATCAGTAATATATGTGCAATTTTATTTATAAAGTGATGAGCTATGTCCTGTAAAAAATTTTTTATTTATTTTTATTTAAGAAAGGAAAAATTAACAAAACCATAGGGTAGGAAGGGTACAACTCCACACAGTTCCCACCACCCAATCTCCATATCCATCCCCTCCCCTGATAGCTTTCCCATTCTCTATCTCTCTGGGAGCATGGACCCAGGGTCATTGTGGGTTGCAGAAGGTGGAAGTCTGGCTTCTATAATTGCTTCCCCGCTGAACATGGACGTTGACTGGTCAGTCCATACTCCCAGTCTGCCTCTCTCTTTCCCTATGAGGGTAGGTCTCTGGGGAAGCGGAGCTCCAGGACACATTGGTGGTGTCTTCAGTCCAGAGAATCCTGGCCGGCATCCTGATGGCATCTGGAACCTGGTGGCTGAAAAGAGAGTTAACATACAAAGCCAAACAAACTGTTGAGCAATCATGGATGCAAAGGTTGGAATAGTGGAGAGGAAGTTTTGGGGGGTACTCACTGCAAACTCAAGTCTAACCTCATGTCTAACCTTTACCACAGGGTTTTTACTTTGGTGCCCTACTTTCGATTTAGTCAGATCCTGCTTTTAGTTTCCCTTTCAGATCTTCTTTCTCATCTTCTGTTGATGACTGTGAACAACCACTCATCATTATCTTTCTGACTTAGCTCACTTAACATAATTCCTTCTAGCTCTGTCCAACATGGGTCAGAGAAGGTGGGTTCATTGTTCTTGATAGCTGTATAGTATTCCATTGTGTATATATACCACAGCTTTCTCAGCCACTCATCTGTTCTTGGACACCTGGGTTGCTTCCACATTTTAGCTATTATGAATTGTGCTGCTATGAACATAGGAGTACACGCCTCTTGTTGACTTGGTGTTATAGAGTCCTTGGGGTATAACCCCAGGAGAGGAATTACTGGATCATATGGAAGGTCCATGTCTAGCCTTCTGAGAGTTTTCCAGACTGTTCTCCACAGAGGCTGTGCCAATTTACATTCCCACCAACAATGTAAAAGGGTTCCTCTATCCCCACAATCTCTCCAGCATTTGTTGCTGCTGTCCTTGTTGATTTATGCCATTCTTACAGGAGTGAGGTGGTATCTTAGTGTTGTCTTAATTTGCATTTCTCTGACAATCAGTGACCGAGAGCAGTTTTTCATATGTTTGTTAGCCATTTGGATCTCCTCTGTGGTGAAAGTTTTGTTCATATCTTCTGCCCACTATTGGATGAGGTCATTTGCTTTTTTGGTGCTAAGTTTGCTGAGCTCTTTGTAAATTTTGGTGACTAGTTTCTTGTCTGATATATGGCATGTGAAGATCTTCTCCCATTCTGTGAGGGGTCTCTTTGTTTGTTTCATAGTTTCTTTGGATTTGCAGAAGCTTTTCAATTTTATGTAGTCCCATTGGTTTGTTTCTGCTTTAGTCTTCCTTGTAATTGGGTTTGATTCATCAAAGATGTCCTTGAGGTGTAGGTGGAAAAGTGTTTCACCAATGTTTTCCTCTAAGCATTTGATTGTTTCTGGTCTAACATCCCAGTCTTTGACCAATTTGGAGTCAATTTTTGTTTCTGGTGAGATAAAGTGGTTCAATTACATTCTTCTCCATGTTTCATCCCAGTTTTCCCAGCACCATTTATTGAAGAGAGACTCCTTCTTCCATTAAATACTCTGGCCCCCTTATCAAAGATTATATGTCCATAGGAGTGGGGATTTAATTCTGGGATTTCAATTTTGTTCCACTGGTCTGTGTGCCTATTTTTGTTTCAGTACCATGCTGTTTTGATGATGATGGCTTTATAATATAGTTTGAGATCTGGGAGTGTGATGCCTCCGTTTCAGTTTCTTTTCCTCAAGATGGTTGTGGGAATCCTAGGTGTTTTCAGGTTCCAGATAAATGATTGTAGTGTTTGTTCTATTCTCTTAAAGAAGCTTGGTGGAACTTTGATGGGTATTGCATTAAATTTGCATATGGCTCTGGGGAGAATACTCATTTTGATGATATTTATTCTTCCAATCCATAAGCATGGAATGTATTTCCATTTCTTGGTATCAGTTTCTATTTCCTTGAATAGAGACTCATAGTTTTCAGTATACAAGTCTTTACTTCTTTGGTCAACTTTATTCCTAGGTATATTATTAGTTTTGCTGAAACAGTAAATGGTGATTTCCAGGTGTCTTCTTCTTCAGATTTAGTGCTTGCATAAAGAAATGACACTGATTTTTGTACATTGTTTTTGTAGCCTAATACCTTGAAATATTGCCTAATAAATTCCAGTAGTTTTCTGCTGGATTCTTTAGGTTTTTATATGTATACTATCATATCATCTGCAAATAGTGAGAGCTTGACTTCTTCCCTTCCAATCTGTATTCCTTTGATTTCTTTCTCTTGCCTGATTGCTATGGCAAGAACTTCCTATACTATGTTGAAGAGTAATGGTGACAGTGGACAACCCTGTCTAGTCCCCGATCTGAGGGGGAATGCTTTCAGCTTCTGTCCATTGAGTATGATGATGGCTGTAGGTTTGCTATACATGGATTCCACTATCTTGAGGAATTTCCCATCTATTCCCATTTTTTGTAGAGTTTTGAGCATGAATGGGTGATGGATTTTGTCAAAGGCTTTCTCTGCATCTATTGAGATAATCATGTGGTTTTTGGCTTTGCTTTTATTGATGTGGTGAATGACATTGATTGACTTAGGGATGTTGAACCAGCCTTGCATTCCTGGGATGAATCCCACTTGGTCGTGATAAACAATCTTTTTGATATGTTGCTGTATCCTGTTGGCGAAGATATTGTTTAATATTTTGGTATCTATGTTCATCAGAGATATTGGTCTGTAGTTTTCCTATTTTGTTCTGTCCCTATCAGCTTTTGGTATGAGGGTGATGTTGGCATCATATAAGGTGGAAGGGAGTATTCCTGTATCTTCAATCTTATGGAAAAGCTTAAGAAGTATGGGTACTAACTTTTTCCTGAAAGTTTTGTAGAACTGATTATGAAGCCATCTGGTCCAGGACTTTTGTTGTTGGGGAGATTCATAATAACGGTTTCAATTTCTTTGTATGTGATTGGTGCATTTAGGTTTTATAGTTTTTCTTGGTTCAGTTTTGGAAGGGTATATGTTTCTAGGCATTTTTCTATTTCTTCCAGATTCTCTAGCTTGGTGGTATATAGTTCTTCATAGAAGTTTCGCGTGATTCTCTGGATTTCTGTGGTGTCAGTTGTGATATCACCTCCATCATTTACAATTCTATCAATTTGAGTCTGCTCTCTTTTTTGTTTGGTGAATCTGGCTAGGGTTTGTCAATTTTGTTTAATCTTTCAAAGAGCCAACATTTGGCTTCATTGATCTTTCGTGTGGTTCTCTTATTTTTTTATGTTGTTCATTTCTGCTCTAATTTTAGTGATTTCTGTCCTTCTGGTTGCTTTACGGTTCCTTTGTTCCTCTTCCTCTAAGTCCTTGAGGTGTGTAGTAAGGTCATTTATTTGAGCTTTTTCTTGTTGTTTAATATGTGATTGTATGGCTATATGTTTCCCTCTCAATACTGCTTCAGCTGTGTCCCCAATATTTTCATAGATTGTGTCTTTATTTTCATTTGTTTCCAGGAACATTTGAATTTCTTGCTTGAGTGACTCGCTGACCCAGTGGTTCTTAAGGAGTATGTTGTTTAGTTTCCAAATTCTGTGACTTTTAATAATTTTCTGTTTGTTGTTAAATGTTAGTTTCATTCCACTGTCGTCTGAGAAGATACTTGGGATGATTTCCATGTTCTTGAATTTATTGGTGCTGTCTTTGTGTCCTAACATGTGGCCTATCCTTGAGCATGTGTTATGTGGATTTGAAAAGAATGTGTATTCCAGTTTTGGGGGGTGAAGGATTCTGAAAATGTCCAAGATGTCTCATCTCTCAATCTATTCATTTAATTCTCTTGTATCTTTGTTGATTTTCTGCTTTGTTGATCTGTCTATCTGTGAGAGTGGGGTGTTAAAGTCTCCCACTAGTATTGTATTACTATGGATGTATTTTGAAGTTCTTTCAGTAGGTGCTTGATATATTTAGGTGGTCCCTCATTGGGTGCATAGATGTTAATTATTGTTAAATCTTCTTGGCTGGTTGATCCTCTAATCATTATGTAATGTCCTTGCCTATCTTTTATTACTTTATTTAATTTAAAATCTATTGTGTCTGAGATGAGAATGGCTGTTCCTCTCCTTTTTTGTGGTCTGTTAGCCTGTATCATAGTTTTCCATCCCTTCACTTTAAGTCTGTTTTTGTCTTGTTGTGTCAGAAGGGATTCTTGCAATCAGCATATGGTTGGGTTATGTTTTCTGATACATCCCCCCACTCTGTGCCTTTTGATGGGTGAGTTTAAGCCATTGACATTTATTGAAATTATGGACTTTATATATTGTAGTGCCATTGTTCAACAAAATTTTACTTGTTCTGATATATTGCAAGTATTATAGTGATGTTCTTGTATATAAGAGATCTTTTAGAACCTCTTTCTGGGCTAGTTTGGTGATGGTTACCTATTTAACTGTTGTTTGTCTAAGAAGGTTTTGATCCTTCCATGTAGTTTGAATGAAAGTCTAGCAGGATATATCATCCTTGGTTGATACTCTTTTTCATTCAAGGATCAATAGATATCTTGCCACTCTCTTCTGGCTTTTAGAATTTGATGGAGAAGTCTGCTGATAGTCTTATGGGTTTTCCCCTGTATGTGACTTTTTGTTTTTTCTCTTGCAGCCTTTAGGATCCTTTCTTGATCCTTACTTCTCATTGTGACTATGATGTATCTTGGAGTCTTCAGGTCTGGGTAGATTCTGTTTGGAACTCTGGGCATCTTGATCTATGTCCTTTTTGTTGTTCTGATCTGGGAATTTTTCTTCTAAAATTTCCTCTAGAATGTTTCCTTCCTGTCCTCTCTTTCTTCCTCTGGCAGGCCAATTATACGAATGTTAGTTCTTTTGAGATCATCCCATATGTCTCTGTTGTTGTTTTCAGTGTCTCTCAATCTCTTTTTTAAGCTCTTTCACCTCTTTCTTTGTTTTCTCTAACTCATCCTCTGTCTGACTAATTCTGTTTTCTGCTTCTGTTAGTCTGCTTTCCCTTCCCTCATCTTCTTTCCTCAGTCAGCTATTTCAGCTTTTAGTTCTCTAATTGCCTCAAGATAAGTATTTTGCTTGGGGGTCTCAAATATTGTTTCCCTAATACTGCCATTACTTTCCTCCAATATTGTTTTCAATTCTGTGATTAATAACTTTATTATTGTTTGCATACTTTTCCTATCTATGGTTACTTCTGGCTGATTTGTAGTTTCTTCTGGGCTCTTGTCTTCATTCATTGTAGTAGCAGTTTTATTTGCTCTTGATCTACACATTTTTTTTATTTATGTGTTTCTCTCTTTTTTTTTATGCTCTGTTGTTCCTCAGTTGTTGTGTTTTGAGTACAAGCAACACTGTGCTAAATACCTTTATGACAATGCAATCTCCCACCTCAGAAATTAAAATAGCAACTGAAACAATGATTGAAGCAGTTTAATCACTACCAGTTTGCCAAACAATGTCTCCAGTCCATAAAAAAATAGCAACCAAGTCCAAGTGAAGAAGAAAGAGAAAGGAAAACAGGGATAGCAAGAATATACTATTATTCAAATCTACTATCCACTGTTAATTCTAGGGGTAGCAAGAGGAGAAAGGGAAGTAGAGCAGAGATACACACATAGAGAGTCCACTCTGAATCAGATTTATTCCCCAAAATAATTCATAAATGATTATCATTGAATTCATAAAGACAAAGAAGAAGGAAAGAAGAAAGACAAGATAAAAAAAGAAACAAGAGAGAGAAAAGAAAAAATATAAGAAATGAGCTTTATAAAAGATCAGTGAAAGGAAAGTTTTTTAATTGATTAATTTATTTTTTATTAGTTTATTTTTTAATTAGGTAGGAGGAGGGAGAATGGGATAGTGGGTAGAGGGGGGAGGAGTAGTGAAACAAGTTCCTCTCGCAATGCATAAGATGCCCATTCCCCTCGCAATGGAAGATACCCTAAGAGTTAATTCTGGGACTTCCTGGAAGATGGCGCCCTGAGAAATCGCTAACAGCGAGTGCTCTGATAGCATCGTCGGCAATGGTAGGATTTTCTGCCTTTAGCAGGCCAGTCAATAAGGGGGGGGCACCAAAGAAGTGATTACAGTTTAATTTGGGTTAACAATTAGAGCAAAGGTGACACGGACTAGCGGGGCGCCAGAATTACCAGGCGGCGCCAGGCAAGGCGAGTGCGCCGGGCATTGTCCTCCGCCCGCCCGGGAAGGCGGCTCCTCCGCCGGTTGCAGAGCGTGGCGGGCAGAGGACCCGGAGAGAGCACTTTAGCTCGGGGGCTGCCTCTTGGGAGTCGCCAGGGTCCACCGCGACCCTGAGAGCAGATCCAAAGACTTTTTGAGTATAGCTCTCATTGGATCAAAGGACTTAGAGCTAGTTTTCATTTTTGAGAAATCCTTTAAAAAAGTCTGGAGGGCGGGGTTTACCAGAAGATGAGCTCCAGACACATCTTGTGTAAACAATAGGATTTTCTGCCTTTAGCAGGCCAGCCAATAAGGGGCCATAACGGTCATACCAAGGATGTGTCTATAACTTAATTTGGGATAAGAATTAGAATAGGGGAAAAAGTTCTTTTTTCTTCCTTTTAATTTTCAAGCATACATCCTTCCCGCCGCCCCCCCCCCCCTTAAGCAGTGCCTGGGACCAGCTACTAACAGGATACCCCATACCACCAAACAGGGTTTTTTTTTTTTTTTTTTTTTTTTTTTTTAATTCACTGATACACATTTGGGAAGTTCCTCGCACTGCTCTTTAATTACAACTCTTCTTCTTATCTTCTCCCTTTTCTCTCTCTTATCTCTCTCTACACTACAATACATTAAATCCATAATATCACTACATAATCCACTACAATATATTGTATCTCTCTCTCTACACTACTATTATATCTCTCTCTACACTACAATACATTAAATCCATAATATCACTACATAATCCACTACAATACATTAAATCCATAATATCACTACATAATACACTACAATACATTAAATCCATAATATCAATAAATGTCAATGGCTTAAACTCACCCATCAAAAGGCACAGGGTTGGGGGATGGATCAGAAAACATAACCCAACCATATGCTGCTTCCAAGAATCCCATCTGTCACAACAAGATAAACACAGACTTAAAGTGAAAGGATGGAAAACTATCATACAGGCTAACGGTCCACAAAAAAGGGCAGGAACAGCCATTCTCATCTCAGACACGATAGATTTTAAATTAAATAAAGTAATAAAAGATAGGCAAGGACATTACATAATGATTAGAGGATCAATCAGCCAAGAAGACTTAACAATTATTAACATCTATGCACCCAACGAGGGACCATCTAAATACATTAAACACCTATTGAAAGAATTTCAAAAATACATCAATAGTAATACAATAATAGTGGGAGACTTCAATACCCCACTCTCACACTTAGACAGATCAACAAAGCAGAGAACCAATAAAGATACAAGAGAATTGAATGAAGAGATTGACAGACTAGACCTCTTGGACATTTTCAGACTCCTCCACCCCAAAAAACTGGAATACACCTTCTTTTCAAATCCACACAACACATACTCAAGGATAGACCACATGTTAGGCCACAAAGACAGCATCAATAAATTCAAGAGCATTGAAATCATCCCAAGTATCTTCTCAGACCACAGTGGAGTAAAACTAACTTTTAACAACAAACGGAAAATTATTAAAAGACATAGAATTTGGAAACTAAACAACATGCTCCTTAAGAACCACTGGGTCAGACACTCACTCAAACAGGAAATTCAAATGTTCCTGGAAACTAATGAAAATGAAGACACAACCTATCAAAATATTTGGGACACAGCTAAAGCAGTACTGAGAGGGAAACTTATAGCTATACAATCACATATTAAACACCAAGAAGAAGCCCAAATGAACGAACTTACTACACACCTCAAGGACTTAGAGGAAGAGGAACAAAGGAACCCTAAAGCAACCAGAAGGACAGAAATCACTAAAGTTAGAGCAGAAATAAACAACATCGAAAATAAAAGAACCATACAAAAGATCAATGAAGCCAAATGTTGGTTCTTTGAAAGATTAAACAAAATTGACAAACCCCTAGCCAGACTCACCAAACAAAAAAAAGAGAAGACTCAAATTAATAGAATTGTAAACGATACAGGAGATATCACAACTGACACCACAGAAATCCAGAGAATTCTGCGAAACTTCTATAAAGAACTATATGCCACCAAGCTAGAGAATCTGGAAGAAATGGAACAATTCCTAGAAACCTATGCACTTCCAAAACTGAACCAAGAAGAACTACAAAATCTAAATGCACCAATCACAGACAAAGAAATTGAAACCGTTATTAAGAACCTCCCCAACAACAAAAGTCCTGGACCAGATGGCTTCACAAACGAATTCTACAAAACTTTCAGGAAACAGTTAATACCCATACTTCTTAAGCTATTCCATAAGATTGAAGAAACAGGAATACTCCCTTCCACCTTTTATGAAGCCAACATCACCCTGATACCAAAAGCTGATAGGGACAGAACAAAAAAGGAAAACTACAGACCAATATCTCTGATGAACATAGATGCCAAAATATTAAACAAGATCTTGGCCAACCGGATACAGCAACACATCAAAAAGATTGTTCATCATGACCAAGTGGGATTCATCCCAGGAATGTAAGGCTGGTTCAACATCCGTAAATCAATCAATGTCATTCATCACATCAATAAAAGCAAAGCCAAAAACCACATGATTATCTCAATAGATGCAGAGAAAGCCTTTGACAAAATCCAACACCCATTCATGCTCAAAACTCTACAAAAAATGGGAATAGATGGGAAATTCCTCAAGATAGTGGAATCTATATATAGGAAACCTACAGCCAACATCATACTCAATGGAGAGAAGCTGAAAGCATTCCCCCTCAGATCAAGGACTAGACAGGGCTGCCCACTGTCAACGTTACTCTTCAACATAGTATTGGAAGTTCTTGCCATAGCAATCAGGCAAGAGAAAGAAATCAAAGGGATACAGATTGGAAGGGAATAAGTCAAGCTCTCACTATTTGCAGATGATATGATAGTATACATAGAAAGACCTAAAGAATCCAGTAGGAAATTACTGGAAGTTGTTAGGCAATATAGCAAGGTATCAGGCTACAAAATCAATGTACAAAAATCAGTGGCATTTCTTTATGCAAACACTAAAACTGAAGAAGAAGACATCCAGAAATCACTCCCATTTACTGTTTCAGCAAAATCAATCAAATACCTAGGAATAAAGTTGACCAAAGAAGTGAAAGACTTGTATGCTGAAAACTATGAGTCGCTACTCAAGGAGATAGAAACTGATACCAAGAAATGGAAAGATATCCCATGCTCATGGATTGGAAGAACAAATATCATCAAAATGAACATTCTCCCCAGAGCCATATACAAATTTAATGCAATACCCATCAAAGTTCCACCAAGCTTCTTTAAGAGAATAGAACAAACACTACAATCATTTATCTGGAACGTGAAAACACCTAGAATTGCCAAAACCATCCTAAGGAAAAGAAACAGAAATGGAGGCATCACACTCCCAGACCTTAAACTATATTATAAAGCCATCATCATCAAAACAGCATGGTACTGTAACAAAAATAGGCACACAGACCAGTGGAACAGAATTGAAAGCCCAGAAGTAAATCCCAACAGCTATGGGCATCTAATCTTTGATAAGGGGGCCCAAAGGATTAAATGGAAGAAGGAGGCTCTCTTCAATAAATGGTGCTGGGAAAACTGGGTTGAAACATGCAGAAGAATGAAATTGAACCACTTTATCTCACCAGAAACAAAAATCAACTCCAAATGGATCAAAGACCTAGATGTCAGACCAGAAACAATCAAATACTTAGAGGAAAACATTGGTAAAACAGTTTCCCATCTACACCTCAAGGACATCTTTGATGAATCAAACCCAATTGCAAGGAAAACCAAAGCAGAAACAAACCAATGTGACTACATCAAATTGAAAAGCTTCTGCACATCCAAAGAAACTATGAAACAAACAGAGAGACCCCTCACAGAATGGGAGAAGATCTTCACATGCCAGACATCAGACAAGAAACTAATCACCAAAATATATAAAGAGCTCAGCAAACTTAGCTGCAAAAAAGCAAATGACCCCATCCAAAAATGGGCAGAGGAAATGAACAAAACATTCACCACAGAGGAGATCCAAAAGGCTAACAAACATATGAAAAACTGCTCTAGGTCACTGATTGTCAGAGAAATGCAAATTAAGACAACACTAAGATACCACCTCACTCCTGTAAGAATGGCATACATCAAAAAGGACAGCAGCAACAAATGCTGGAGAGGATGTGGGGACAGAGGAACCCTTTTACATTGCTGGTGGGAATGTAAATTGGTACAGCCTCTGTGGAGAGCAGTCTGGAAAACTCTCAGAAGGCTAGACATGGACCTTCCATATGACCCAATAATTCCTCTCCTGGGGTTATACCCCAAGGACTCCACAACACCCAACCAAAAAGAGGTGTGTACTCCTATGTTCATAGCAGCACAATTCATAATAGCTAAAACCTGGAAGCAACCCAGGTGCCCAACAACAGATGAATGGCTGAGAAAGTTGTGGTATATATACACAATGGAATACTATGCAGCTATCAAGAACAATGAACCCACCTTCTCTGACCCATCTTGGACAGAGCTAGAAGGAATTATGTTAAGTGAACTAAGTCAGAAAGTTAAAGATGAGTATGGGATGATCCCACTCATCAACAGAAGCTGACTTAGAGGATCTGAAAGGGAAACTAAAAGCAGGACCTGATCAAATTGTAAGTAGGGCACCAAAGTAAAAACCCAGTGGTGAGGGGTAGACATGTAGCTTCCTGGGCCAGTCGGGGGTGGGAGTGGGCGGGAGGGATGGGTCACGGTCCTTTGGTGATGGGAATGGTGTTTATGTACACTCCTAGCAAAATGTAGACATATAAATCAGTAGTTAATTAATATGAGAGGGGGAAATCAATTGTATGTCTCAAAGGTTCTCAAAAGACAAACTGAATCTTTTTAATAGATAGGCTACGTATTTGATATGCGGACTCTCTCAAAAGCCTAGACCAAGTAGATTAGAAGCTTCCAATAGCACAGCTATATACAAGATACTGGGTACTGTACAGCAAACCATAACAAAGAGACTTTTCAAAGTTAACCCAATTAACAAATAATGTGATGATAATATTAACTATTGATTGTCTTTTTGAACCCTAAGACAGCAGGAACCTCACATCTTCACTGTAGAGCCCCTACTTCCCCCAGTCCTGGCACCCTTGGATAGGGCTCACTTTCCCGTATGCATCTCCCAATCCATACCAAATAATATTGCATCCGCCAATCACAACCTAACCAAAGCAACGATTGCCATCTCAACATGCTTCACCTCAGAGTGTATCCAGAGACTTCACGTGTGGAATGACAACCCTTCAGCTTCATTACTTGGGTGAGACCTTTCCTTTTATAGTACACTCTAATTTCATCTCAGGTAGTTCACTTTCTAACAAAGTCCCATAACCTAGACATACAACAGTTTCTGTGAGAGAGAGCGTATGTGCACACGTATCCATAAACTACTGCAAAATATATACCTGAAAGCAGGATTACACTAGAGTTTGCAGTGAGTACCTCCCTAACACTTTCTCTCCACTATTCCAAACTTGGGATCCATGATTGCTCAACAAATTGTTTGGCTTTGTATGTTAACTCTCTTTTCAATCACCAGGTTCCAGATGCCACCAGGATGCTGGCTAGGCTTCCCTGGATTGAAGACCCCACCAATGTGTCCTGGAGCTCAGATTCCCCAGAGACACACCTTACTAGGGAAAGAGAGAGGCAGACTGGGAGTATGGACCGACCAGTCAACGCCCATGTTCAGCGGGGAAGCAATTACAGAAGCCAGACCCTCTACCTTCTGCAACCTTCAACGACCCTGGGTCCATGCTCCCAGAAGGCTAGAGAATGGGAAGGCTATCATGGGAGAGGGTGGGTTATGGGGATTGGGTGGTGGGAATTGTGTGGAGTTGTACCCCTCCTACCTTATGCCTTTGTTCACTAATCCTTTCTTAAATAAAAAATTTAAAAAAAAAAATAAAAATAAATAAATAAATAAATAAAGAGTTAATTCTGGTCAATCTAAAGGAGGGGGGGAAAGAGATACACTTTTATATGATATTAATAGTAAAATAGAGAAGGTTAAAAAAAAAACCTGTCCCACGTTTCCTCAAGCCTCCTGAGCAGAGGGAGCTGATTGTTAAGAAAGTAAAACAAACAAACAAACAAAAAAAACTGGAAAAAAAACACCTCAGGAATAGACAAGAATAATAATAGACAAGAATAGCAAGAATAAACAAGAATAGCAAGAATAGACAGTTATAAAAATCTACTATCCACTGTATATTCTAGGGGTAGCTAGAGGAGAAAGGAAAGTAGAGCAGATACACACAGAGAGTCCACTTCTGAGTTAGATTTCTTCCCCAAAATAATTCCCAAACATGTATCAGTGAATTCAGAAAGCCAAAGGAGGAAGGAAGAAAGGATGACAAGAATTTAAAAAAGAAGAAAAAAGAGAGACAGAGAAAAGACAAATGATAAAAAAAAGAACAGTTATAAAAGAGCAGTGAAAGGAAAGTTATTTATTTATTTATTATTATTTAATTAGCTAGTTGGGGGGAGGGGGGAGTGGGTAAGGAAGGTAGGACAAGTGAAACAAGTTACTTTAGCAGTGGATAAGACACCTAGTTCCCTATCAATGGATAATACACTAAAAATTAATTCTGGTCAACCTGAAGGAGAGGGGAAAGGGATACAAGTTTATCTAGTATTGATAATAAAATAGAACAGAGTAAAAAACCTGTCCTGTCTTCAGCTTGGATGGCTCCACATTGCCTCAGGCCCCCTGAGCAGAGGCAGCTGATTGCTGAGAAAATAAAGCAAACAAACAAACAACAAAAAAATCTTTCCCTGTCTGAGAAAGACTCTGCTTGGTGGAATATTTGTAGCTGGAATTGGCCACTTAGAAAGAAAAAAGGCCAAGGGTTTCAGAAAGGAATAGAACTGAAATTAGAATGACACCCCCTGGTGGGACAGGAATCTTGGTAACAAAAGAAGCTTAGCAGGGGAGCCTGTTAGGAGTAGATCTCTGGCCCCCAGGGAGTGGTTATGGGGGGAGGTGGTCAGGGGTGCTCTTTGGGAATAATAATTTAAAAATTTTTTTTCCTTTCTTTTTAATCAAATTGAGTCATAGTCACCTCCTTGGTGTCACTGGTAGGACCCCTTATTGACTGTCCTGCTAAAGGCAAAAGATCTTACCATTTCCATTAGATGTTGTCAGGGATCAAGTCACTATCAGGTTCTCAGTCCTCCATCTCTGGAATTCCCCTGTCCTGTAAACTATTAACCTCCCAATAATAAATGAATAAAATATGAGTCAGTGGGTAACACAGTGGGTTAAGCGCACATGGAGCGAAGTGCAAGGACTGTGGGAAGGATCCCAGTTCAAGCCCTCCGCAACCCACCTGCAGAGGAGTCACTTCACAAGCAGTGAAGTGGGTCTGCAGGTGTCTGTCTTTCTCTCCCCCTCTCTGTCTTCCCCTCCTCTCTCCATTTCTTTGTCCTATCCAATAATAATAACATCAATAACAACAACAATAACAACTACAACAGTAAAAAACAACAAAGTCAACAAAGGGGAGGAAAATAAATAAATATAAAAAATAAATAAATATAATAAAGTATTGTTTTTAAACTTAAAAAAAAAGAGACATGTTTAAAAAAAGAAATCAATAGGGAAATAGTTATCTTAAATGAAACTTTAGAGGAATGGACCTAAAATATAGAACTTTCCATTCCAAAATAAATGAATATATATTATTTTTTAAAAAAATATTTATTTATTCCCTTTTGTTCCCCTTATTGTTTTATTTTTGTAGTTATTGTTGTTATTATTGATTTTGTCATTGTTGGATAGGATAGAGAGAAATGAAGAGAGGAGGAGAAGACAGAGTAGAGTAGAGAAAGATAGACACTTGCAGACCTGCTTCACCACTTGTGAAGCAACTCCCCTGCAGGTGGGGGGCTCAAACCGGGATTCTGAGGCAGGTCCTTGTACTTTGCACCATGTTGTGTGCTTAACCCCCTGTGCAACTGCCAGACTCCCCAGTGAATATATATTCTTCTCAAGTACACATGGAATAGTCACATGGATTGATCATATCCTCGGCTACAAAGACAGCCTAAACAAATGTTAAAATTATAAAATAGTCTTCTAAGACCCTGAAGGCATCAAATTAGAAATCATCCAAAAAAGGAAAAGACATTGCTCCAAAGACTGGAAACTAAACATGTTTCTGAAAAATGCATAGGTCATTGAGGAAATCAAAAAGAAACTAAAAATTACCTTGGTACCAGTGAAAATGAAGAAACCAGCTATCATACCCTATGAGATGCAGCAAAAGCAGTCCTGTTCTTTGTTGTGTTATTACTTCTAATCTGTTGCTATTCACATTGCTTAGAACATTTATTTCTTCTTTTCCTGTGACACTTCTTTTAGTAATTCTTGAAAGGCAGGGTTAATGTGGTAAGTTCCTGTAGTTTTTGAATGTTTGAGAATACCTTTTTTTTCTCTAATATTTAAAAGATAATTTTGTAGTTTACAGAGATAGTGACTGGAATTCCTATCTTTTAGTATTTTGAATATGTCATTCCACTTTCTCCATGGCTAAGGTTTGTCAAGATAAACCTGATGAAACCCTAATAACTTTATATTTGTTTGTCACTTTGTTCCTTTCCCCAGCTGCCTGTGATATTTTTTCCTTTCCATTGAGTTTCCTTTTTCCTTTTCTCTTCTTTCTTCCTTCTTTTTTTTTTTTGCCTCCAGGGTTATCTCTCAGTGGCTGTACTATGAATCCACTTCTTCAATTACCATTCTTTCTCTCCCTCTCCCTCTCCCTCTCCCTCTTTCTGTCTCTCTCTCTTCCTCTCCCTCTCTCTGTCTCTGTCTCTCTCTCTTTGATAAGACAGAGAGAAATTGAGAGAAGAGGGGAAGATAGAGAAGAAAAGACAAAGGCAGATACCTGCAGATCTGCTTCATTGCTTGTGAAGTGGCCAGGTAAAGAGCCAGGAATTCGAACCTGAATCCTTGTGTGGGTCTTTGAACTTCTTACTATGTGTGTTTAACCCGGCACACCACTACCTCATAGTGAACTTTCTATAGTTTTTTTTTTAATCTGATAATTCTTCTATGTCTATAGTTTCCTGGAGTCCTTTTGTTTCACTTCTATCTATCTACTTAGTCATATATTGAAGTTTGATTCTGCAGCTTTTCTGTTTAAGCATTTATTGTGCTAGTTATTTACTGGTCAGTCTTTGGTGCTACTGTTGTAATCACTAGGCTTCCTTTTGTTTATGTATTGAGTGGTGGTGAGTGGGGCCTAAAGTTATTTTTCTTGTTATTTTCTTGAACTGTTATGTACAGTGTGGTGTGTATATATACAGTGTGGCTTCTCTGTAGGACTTCAGCCTGAATCCAAAGCTCAAAGGCTTGCTGGTAGGCAGTAGCTGTGTTAACAGTAGGGCTCAATTTACCATTTAGCCACAAGAGGCTGCAAATTTCCTTTATGTATGTCTGCCTTAGTTTGGCAACAGACCAGACTCCTTTTGATCAGAAATGTCCCCTGATAATATGCTGTGTCCTTGCCAATAGTCCAGTAGGCTAATACCACTGAGGCCATGGATTGAAAGTTAAAAAGTTCCCCTCTCTCATCATCAGCACTGTATTTTGCTTTGACTACTGTGGCTTAGAGGAGAAAATGATGCCACCCTTTGTTGGATATCCCCAACCACACATGAGCACCCACCTGAGGCTACAGTGTTTCTGTGGCTGTTTCAGCTCTAAATTGTTGCAATTTTTTAGTTTTGACAGTTGTTGGTATTAGTTGTTTTGGGGAAGAGTCTGATTTGTTCGTTCCTACTCCATAGCTACACCTTCTAGAAGGTAAAAAGGTACAAAAACAGAGAAAATTAACAACAACAACAAAAACCCCCAGAAAATTAATTTAAAAAAACCCAGAAAATTAACAAAAATATCTGAAGTTCAAAACCATTTTGGTTGAGAAAATATTGTGCTTATAAGGAAAGAAAAATTAAGTGTGTCTCATATTTTTTATTGCAATTCTAGACTCAAAGACATACTCCTGGACAATTTAATTATATACTCTAAAATAGCTATCTGCCCTCTGATAGACTCAATCTACTGCAATCAATGTCTAATACCTCTCTACCCTTCTCACTTTGAGAAATCAGAAAAGGGCACCCATGAAGTAAATTGTTTCATCAAGGGAATGGGACCTATGGTATACAAAAATCCTGCCTTTGGGTATTATAGAGCTTATTTTTTCACTATAAGTTTAATTTGTGATCTCTGCAGATGAAAATAGTCAGATGTAAAGAATATTTTTACACCTCCCTTTGAAGTTCATGTTTTATAATTCCTGATGACATTTCTTCTCTAAGACATCTTTTGGTTTTAAAGAACTTCAAACTTAACTGGATAAAATTTCTAAAGACTCTTTGGAAAAAAAATAATACTTCATAATACTGTCCCACTGAATACATGAATGGAGGATAATAAAATTTCTTGGCAATTTGGTAATAATATGCACAGGTTAATAGTTGGACTCTGCAGTACATACATTGAAATACTCATACAAAAAGACAGAAATTATTATTTTTTCACTTAAAGTTATACTTAAAAAAACTGAATTCAAAGTGACCTTGTATTTGTGATTTTTCCCCTAACTGATTACTTTTTTTCATTAGCTCTGCTTTCTTTATAATCAGAAACCTAACTACATTGTGACTAAACTGACATAAGTATCTCTTATTGAAGCTTGTTTCTTTGACATTTTCCCAGTGTGTGTTCAATGACATTTCCTCACTTTTCTTCTAGTAAGATTAAAATAATGATTCTCTGACTCGTAAAAGCTAGTATATCCTACTAGTAAATATTAAAAAAAAATTAATTGAACAGTTCAAAATATTCCATTTGGCTTAGTAGAAGTACTTTTCTCATCTTTAAAAAAATACTCTATGAAATTTTTGATTTTATTAACATCATATGACTATATTAATTTAATAACTTTCTGTTAAGCATTTGTAATTGGTGGTTACTTTGAACAGTTGGAAATAAAATGTCTAGTAAAAACTACGTTTATTTAGTAAAGGCGGTGACATAAACAGGTATATATATAATGGCTTAGCTGCAGACTACCATATCCTAAATTCCAGCAATGTAGAAAAGTAAGAATTAAAGCAGTAATGTTAGGTGCTAGGATCTAAAGTTTTGTGTCTTTCCAAAACTCATGTTGAAATCATATAATCCAATATGATTGTTTAAGGAAGTGAGACATTTAGTTATATGGGTGTGTCTCATTAATTTGATTAGTATTCTTATCAAATAG
The DNA here is from genome assembly GCF_950295315.1 of Erinaceus europaeus. Lineage (NCBI taxonomy): Eukaryota > Metazoa > Chordata > Mammalia > Eulipotyphla > Erinaceidae > Erinaceus > Erinaceus europaeus. The sequence continues at coordinate 90,235,067 of NC_080168.1, read as the reverse complement.
ATTTGAAAGAACTCCCTAGCCTCTTCTGTATTATAAGAATATAAAACGAGCAGGAAGTGGTACACCTAAGAGAACACACACACATTATCATGCAAAAGGAGAGGGGTTCAAGCCTCCAGTGGTTCCCTTCTATAGGAAGGAAAGTGTATGAGCAGTGGAAAAGAGCAGCAGGTATCTCTGTATTGTCTCACTGTCTCTTCCACCTACCTCTTTGTTGCTATTTACAGTACAGGCAGCAACAACCCT